>NC_092640.1:29499203-29701703 GCF_039555335.1 Amphiura filiformis
AAGGAGTCTGCCAATATCACACACAGGTATACACTTGATATTGTATTAATGTAGAGCTTTTATATCATGTAATATCTATGATTCTATCCGTCAGCTTGTAAATTTATAATGGCCATCAATATAGTCTTCTTGTGTCTATGGCAAGTGCATCAAGTCATTCAAGTTTCCATGGCAACTCATAGAATTAAAACTCAATATGAAATCATACGGAGAGAGTGGAGCAGCCAGGGGCAGGGGCGATTGCCTCCCCTGTGGAAAGTCTTTCCCCATCTTGCAGCCCCAATGGAATGCTGGCCACCCTGATATTTAAGATATTTAGACCTTTTTTGTACTTTTTAGCCCATTTTGACTGTTTTTTGTAAAAGTTTCCCCCTTGAAAGTCCCTTGCCCCCTCCTTTGCACCCTCCTTTGCACCCCCTCTGAAAAAGTGCTGGCTACGCCACTGCATGGAGAGGAAAATAGTAGACCCCTAAATAATTGCTTTGACATACATTCAGCAAATTTACACTTGCTTTCAAACTGTTTACAATGTAATTTATGCCATCGTTAATAAATAGCCATAACTAAGTTATCTCTTTACATAAAATGATTTAAAACAAACCCACAAGGCAGCCATTAGATATCACTTTTTGCAATTGAACTCGTCATTTCAAGGGTTTAGTGCAATAGTAATAGAAAGTCGTATCTGCAATAGCTGCCCTGTAGATTATTTTACAATCTCTGCATTCTCTATTGTAAACATATGAAACTTGGCAGCTATTGCAGATAGGGCTTTCTTGCTTTACACCCTCGATTTGATCCATATGAAAAGGTTTGGTATAAAACGATTCTCTTATAAATGCATTAGCACAGTTTCCACCTTGATACACCCGAGTACACAGATTTATTTCCAAGCACAGCGAGACTAGCCTCTACGCAGTCTGTGTTTATACTACACGGTTGAGTGCATAGCATCACAAGAGCTGTGTGAGATCTAGTGGAAAATAGGCATATGTGATTGGTTTTTGTCAAAACCTCAAGTGTTCCCTTCATCCAATCAGAATTTTTTTATAATCGAATGAAAGCTAACACTTCACCCTAAAAACACTTTTTTTCATTAGGTCAACAGATAAAGCAATTCAATGTTTATAGCAAGACGAATGTGGTAAATCTGTTGAAAACAACCTATCCAAGAATAATTTTTGACCAAAATGTAGGTTTTAAAAGTCAAAACCTCAAGTGTTCCTTATAATATTTTTCAAATTTTATGCCATTAATGAGAGAGCATACTTACATTGTCCATGTACTAGGTTCATTTCAATGAGCAATGGCCAATTCTCTTTAAATTGCAAATCTGGTGCAAAAAGTTACTATTTTCGCCTGTTTTCAAGTGTTTTTTCATCAGTTGTAAATTCAATGAACTATGATTTTGCTAAAGAGCACTTACAAATTGATATGTAGGTTTCTGATGCAGAATGAAAAAAAAAATGAAATGTAAACATCTCAACTGATTCAACCTCATTGGACTATTCTAGTTGAAATCCATACACCCCCTACGGAAGACAATTTTTTTAAACCTCCCACATAGGGAGTTTGAATTTCAAATGGGGGGACCTGAAATCTACACCCCCTGTGTGAAAGATTATAAAGTCATGTCTTCCATAGGGGGTGTATGGATTTCAACTGGAATAGCCCGTTTTACAGGACGCTGCAAACATTGCGGTTATTATTACTATAACAATGTGGGCTTGCAATGGTATTTGCTTAGTGTGGGTTTACTGGAAATTTGTGTCAAAATTTATGATGTTGTTTTAATAATGGGGGTTAACTTTGCGTGCAACTAGATTATTACAGTCAGTGAATTTGAGCTTGACAATATTGATTTTCTTCTCATATAAAAAGGGGCAATTTTTGTTCACTTAAAGCCTTAATGTATGATTTCCGTCAAATTTTGATTTTGTTATTCTTTATTCAAAATGTTGAAATAATATTAGTAATAAGTGACGGGAAGGGTTTCTGTCTATTTTAGGTTGAAATAAACAAGGTAAAGTGAAAGAAACCTCACTGGTTATTTAGGCCATTTAACACACAGTTCAATGGGAGGACATATTAACATAATTTTAAATTATGATAATATGTCAATTTTGCTCTGTTGACATACAAAGATAACAAATTTGTCCGATTCCATTTAGGTGCAAGTTGGGACATGTGTAAACATTACAAATATGCAAAAAAAATCAAGTTTGAAAAAATTGACCAATTTCATATTATAAGATCGTACATTATGGCTTTAATGTTTCTCGCTTTGCTCATTTTGAACCCTTCCACTTATTATACTATTCTAAGCTTGCCCTTTGCACATATATTTTTGTGTGTTGTTATTTTCAATGTATCTGCTTTCAATGCAAAATGCGTGAAAATAACCCGGGGAAAATAAATGTAGCACAAAAATTTCAACTTGAACAGTTTCACAAATAGTTCCTCAAAAAAGAATAGCCTTTTGGCTTTGGGTGTATCAATATAAGTGTTACAATGTAAATTCAAAAGTGCTACTAATAAACTTCTTTTCATGTTTGAATGGCAATTAATCTAGATTCTTAGTCAGTGGATGTGGTTTAGTATGTAAATGCTTAATTTCATTGGTTCCACATTGTCATCTATGATCTAATAAAAAAAAAAATTAAAAAAAATGTAGATATTTATATAGCGCTTTATGCCGTAAACAGCCTCAAAGCGCTTTACATTTATTCCGCCGTCATTAGAATATGTCGGAACCACGCTTGCAGCCTACAAGTGGCGCAGGGTCCATCAGTACAATGACTGTGACTACCCTAACAGCTTCCCATTGCACCTGGGTGGGGTGAGGCAAGCGAGGCAAAGCGCCTTGCCCAAGGGCGCAACATGGTGGTGGGACGGGGAATCGAACCCACGCACATTGAGCAAGCTCTCGGATTATGAGTCCAAGTGCCCAGTAATAGAGGATAGTAGTTGCATAGTATCGCAGCATTAACAAAATGACTGTATTAGCCTGCTTATATCAAGGTATGCAGAATATGATACGCGATTGCACTACATACAAGTAAACTTGTAAACAAGTTTCGCTTGAGGGGAGTTTTCCTGCGTATTTGCTAAATTAAATAGTGTTTAGTTATTCAAATAATATTTAGCTGACTAAAATGAGAACAAACAATATACAAATATTAGTTATTACTATCCTCTAGCGTGTGATAAAGGATAGGTATAGGTCCAATATTCATAATAAATACAACTGTGCTTTGCTCAAAATATTTTTGAAAATTCTGTCATGGATCTTAGGCCCCAGTGGGGTCCAGGGGAAGCACCTCAGTGGAGACTGAAGGGCCCAAGACGACAATATTTTTTGTATCTTAACCACTATTTCAACTATTATCATGCATTTTGGGGATTCAAACTATGTTTTGGTCCAAATGTTTTTAACCCCCTGAGCACTACCTGCCGATCTAACATTGCCTCTGACTGGTCAATTACGTGATATCTTCACTTTAATCACCAATCAGAATGGAGCTTTGCAAATAATTCACCCCAATTATTTTGCATGGTGAAATTATTCTAACAATGTTGCTGATTGGTCCAATTGATAATGAAAATTTCTTTTTGGCCAATTGGCAGGTAGATCTCATGGGGTTAAACGAAATGACAGACAGGTGATTACTTACCTCAATGAAGCCATTGAAGACAACTCCAAAGTAAGCCAGACATCCCAATTCAATCAAAGATCCAATGGCCAGAAGAATGGAAAAGAATGCAGCACCACCACCGTTATACTGTATGGGAAAATAAAAGAAATATTGATGAGATTATATTATAAACATCTTGATACTATGGGTATACATAAGTAACATATTGGTCTATTCCAGTTGAAATCCACACTCCCCCTGGAGAAGATTCTGAAAATATCTTCCGGGGGGGGGGGGGGGTATGTTTTTCAAATGTAATTGGCCAGGACTAATCGTTTTTAAACTCATACTCCCCTCAATATTATGGCTTTATCTATATTTTCCATGGAGTGGGTATTTCAAATGGAAGTTACGCAATTATCTATTCTATTCAAAACTCATGCTCCCTCTGTGGAAGACTTTAGCTAAATCTTCCACAGGGGTAGTGTGGATTTTAAATGGAATAGCCCATTAGACACACAAGAGACAGGATCCGCATCAAACCACATTACTTGGATATGTTTCAATCTGATCTCCTCTTGTGCCAGCAGATGTCATTGCAACATGAGCACCATATTCACACACAGCATCGCACCATGAGCACCCTACATGCATTGTAACACACTTACGAGAAACTCGCTCAAAAACGCGATAATTTCATGGATGCGCTTGCCGCATAGACACTTTCTATTATGGATTCAAACATTTTCAAAATAAAGCTTGGGATTCTCAAAACTTTCAAAACTTACATTCTCATACAGATAATTAAAGATTTGTGACTAAATTAAAACATTTCACACAATTCTTCCAACAAAAACAGATTTGTATCAATATTTTTGTATAAAATTATCTTCAATACAAACAAAAAATGAATAAATTTCTCAGAGACAAATGCGCTCCGCAAAATGAAAGCCTGCAGCAGCTTCAGTGGCGTAGTGTCATAGGGGCACATACCCCGCCCCCTCCATCGATTCCAAAATTTAGAAAATCCCATTCAGTTTTGAGACACACAATATTTTTTGCCTACATGCACAAACTGGTTTTCTTTTCGCCAGCCCATAGGGCTGGTACCTAATTCTGAGATGGGATTTGTGTACACTAAAGATTAGCTAAGATTATAGCCTCCTTCTTCTATTGGTATGAATTTTTTTTTTTTACTTCTTGTGGTGGAAATGTTTTTGATGTCTGCTAATTGATTTACAAGGAAAAGAAGGTATGTTTTGCCGCTTCAACGAATCTAAAACGATTGAGTATTGCCAAAGTTATGTTTGAATTAATTATGACTTAAAAGTTATCATAGGTTAGGCCTACACATATAAACATAAACTTGTTCAGCAATCAGCATATCAAAAATATGACATGGTCAACAATTAGTAATTAGCGGGGAATGATCACTGGAACAAGGTCATATCAGTGGACTACTGAGCATAGCATGATGTTTGGTTGCCTGTGAGTGCATAATTGATGTTGATAACAGATCTAATAATGTTGTAGAATCAAAATCTTCATTCCTAGGCGAAATGTCAACCGTGCTAGCATGGTCAACCATGGTCAACCATGGTCAAAACATGGTTGACCATGGTTAACTATGGTCAGCGATGATCAGCCATGGTGGCTTGACCATGGTCAACCATGGTTGCCATGGTCACCATGGTATACCATGGTCGACCATGCTTTAGCATGGCCGAGCATGGTCAGCCATGGTCTTCACCTCACTTGACCATGGTTGACCATGGTCACTTTTAAGTATACCATGGTCAACCATGCTTTATCATGGGTGAGCATGGTCAGCCATGTTCATCACCTCACTTGACCATGGTTGACCATGGTCACTTCAAGTATACCATGGTCAATCATGCTTTAGCATGGGTGAGCATGGTCAGCCATGGTCATCACCTCACCTGACCATGGTCACTTCAAGTATACCATGGTCAACCATGCTTTAGCATGGGTGAGCATGGTCAGCCATGGTCATCACTCACCTGACCATGGTTGACCATGGTTACTTCAAGTATACCATGGTCAACCATGCTTTAGCATGGCTGAGCATGGTCAGCCATGGTCATCACCTCACCTGACCATGGTTGACCATGGTCACTTTTAAGTATACCATGGTCGACCATGCTTTAGCATGGCTGAGCATTGTCAGCCATGGTCATCACCTCACCTGACCATGGTTGACTCTGGGTAGTGAATGAGAAAAGGCGCCCTCTGTTGTTCTTAATCGTATTTAATGCGTATTTACAACGTTGTGAATAAATATTTGACACCATAGAATATAAAAACTAGTAATTTGATAAGTTAAAATAAGATTTTTAACGGAATAAATCTAAATAATATGATTATGCAGTTTATTCCGTTAAATATTTACCCCATAATTTCCCTCATTCTTCAGGCCCTGCCCTCTATCGGGTGCTAATTTAAAGTTTAAGCTTGATTGCTATTGTTTCTTTCTATTGTTTCTTCCTTGATTGCTATTGTTTCTTAACCATGGTCACTTTAGATAGACCATGGTTGACCATGGTCTCTGGCCGTGGTGCCATTTTTCAAAAACATGGTTGACCATGGTTGACCATGGTCAAAAACATGGTTGACCATGGTCAAAAACATGGTTGACCATGGTCAAAACCCTGGTTGTTGAACTATGGTTGACAATGGTTCAACCATGGTCAAACATGCTAAGTTTTAACCATGGTTGACCATGGTCACTTTAGATAGACCATGGTCAAAGGTTAACCATGGTTGACCATGGTCTCTGGCCGTGGTGCCATTTTTCAAAAGCATGGTTGACCATGGTTTGACCATGGTCAAAACCCATGGTTGAACCATGGTTGACCATGGTTAACCATAGTTCAACCATGCCTTTTTCGCATAGGTTATATGGACCACATTGAAGTCAAAGTAATTATCTATCCTATCCTGTATCGTTTTATGGATAAAATTGACTCAAAATGTTATTGATGATATTATTGCTATCTTTAACATTAGTTTTGTCTTTTCAACGGGAAAAATCCGATGGAAAATAAAGTTTTTTGGGGTTAGCTATAATATTGAACAATACATCCCATATTTTGGCATGCACTTATAGAAAATAAATTATTGTCTTACTTTATAAATTATAAATACTGTAAAATGACACATAAACTAAAGTGAGGCCACTTTCTATCTGTTTTATTTGATTCATAAAATTACATTCAACAAAATGATTGAAGACTGAGAAAACACACAATGCAGACTATTACAGAATGGAGTAGGTAAGATGCCATGTCCATAGCTTTGCAGGAGTTTCGGACTAACAATCAACACATTCAAAAAATACAGTTTAAAAGTGAAGATTGTAGTGAATGATCAGTCCTTTTATCCTATGCTTGCCACTATCTACTTTATAGTAAACTATACATTGCGAAATAATATAAAATCATTTTAAAATAAAATGTGCATGTAAGTTGAGTTTACATAGCGAATTAACTAACAACTGCAGTGTATTTCTTGATTTTAATAATAAGCATGGGTAAAAAGCAGTAAAGACAAAAAATTATAATACAGAACAATTTGGAGTAATGAATTAAGAGTTGACAGGAGTTATAGGAGTTAATGCTTTTTGCTGTTTCAGTGTGCATGTTCTCAGCATTGATGGTTTGGTGAACTGTCATGTAACATGGATGTAAGCGTGATCCTAAAAGATGCCTTTCACGGTGACCCAAACTATTTACAAGACCTCTTCTGCATTGAGGCTGGCCTTCCCTTTTAAAGGGAGTTTTTATCATGTGTAACAACATGCTATTTTTTACACATGAACAATAAACATATAATATGAAAGAAATTGTCAATAAATTATTCATCAAAGAATGTGATTAGCTGAAATTACAAACTAATGTACAACTGGTCATTTTCATGCATGGTAATTTTTGTGTGTGTAATCATTTGCACTTTGTCAATTTTGAACTATTTGCTTGTTCTAAAATTCTTATATGTATGAAAGAATATAATTGTTCATTTTTATTTTCACGGTAATTGTGTTGAGCCCCAAAATCATGAAAATTAATGTTCTGCAAAAATATCCACTTCAACAGCAATATCGCATATATGCAATAAGCATGTAAGAATAATGGTCTCTCCAGTTGAAACCTGTACACACCCTATGGAAGACATGACCTCAATCTCCCACAGAGGGAGTGTGACTTTCAAAAGGGGTTACCTGAATGAGTGATTCCATTTGAAATCTACACTCCCTGTGTGGGAGATTAAGGTCATGCTTTCCAAAGGGGGTGTGGAAATCAACTGGAATAGTCCAATACCTTGCAAATTGTGTACCATACGTACGAAAGATTTTAATAAGGAGAGGAGAGAATATAATATTTACCAATGTGATATTTTTATGCGCAATGTTATCTATTGAGGATTACAAGTACTTTAAAAAAAAAAAATGTGCCATCAGCTGATTATTACAAATACCGTAACCACTTGGGTATAAGCCCAGCCCCCCTAGATGGCAGATTTCATTTCAAAAATGGGGGTGGGTTTATAACCGGGGAAGGGCTAGTGCTTGAATTTAAAAATAAGAACAATCATCCCCTATTTGTATATGCCCAATGTACCAGTAATTTCTATCATCTATGTCAATTTCTTAAAATTATAAGTGATGAATGTTAATTATCAACTGATATTTTTTTTTATTTGTACTTAAATATGAGAGCAATTAAGGCATTGATTTGACTTAAGAACTTGGCCAAAATTTAGTACTGGGCTTATACCTGAGTGCACCCTTGTTCCCAGAATGTTTTGAAAAATAGGGGGTGGGCTTATAGCCGAAGGTGGGCTTATACCCGGGTGGTTACGGTACTATATCAAAGTATTTTCTCGACTGAAGATATAAATACTGTATCTAATCATCTACTGGAGACAGCAAAACTACTGAAGATTTCAAACGAATATGTTTAATGTGCTATCTACTGAAGATAGTGAACCACTATCTATATTTTGTTATCTACTGATGAATATGTTTAATAATTTTGCTATCTTCCGAAGATAGCAAATCAGTATTACTTCTAATAATAAGACAGCAAATGAATAATATTTAAATATGTGCTATCTACTGAAGATAGCAAAGCAAATTATACCATATTTATGACTGTGATATCTATTGAAGACAAATAATTAAAAATGTTTTAAATGTGCTATCTTATGAAGATACAAGTAAATATTACTTCTAATAAGGTGTTATCTACTGTAAATAGCAATTGAAAAATCTTATAAGATAGAGAATGAATATTATTTCTAATGTGCAATCTGCTGAAGATAGCAAATGATTATGAACATAGCAAACAAATATTAATTATAATAATATGCGAATTCTAATAATATGAAATCTGAAAACAACAAATTATAATATTTAAACATGTGATATCTACTCAAGATAGCAAATTTATATATTTAATGAGCTATCTACTAAAGATAATGAATGAGTATTTTTCACAATAATAAAATGTCTACTGTAGATAACAAATTAATAATAAGGCCTAAAATGTTTGATTGGCATTGAACTTGAACTTGAACTTTTTTTCTTCTTTTTTGTAATCAAACATAATTAATTGAAGATAGCAAATTAACAAGATATGTAACAATGTGCTATCTATTGAAAATAGAAAATGATTCCCCACTAATACATAAAGTGCTATCTACTAAAGATAGCAAATTAATAATATATTTAATATTTCAACAACTCTTCCTATACCTTTGTACAGGAGCCAACCGTTGTTAAACCGTGATGAACCACACTGTTACTGTAAGTTATCTGTGATACGCCTGAACGCCGAGACTACAGCGTTACATGCAAGAGCGCCAGTAAAATTCGGCCATGCCTGGAACCTTTGTGCGTATGCCAGCTTACAAGTTGAATTCAGTATTTTTCAGGTAGCGGCTAAACATTGCCGCTTTTATTCTGTAGTTTTATTGCTGATATCAAAAGAGAAATCATCAAAGTTTTTGTAAGGCTGAGTGGCAATGATGAACTGACATTCCTCGTAAAATAATCGTGAATTATACGATATTTAGCTTCTTTTCGTTGTTGAAAGGATTCAATCATGTTTCACCGTTGTTCATCACCGTTTAACAACTCGCGTCCGGCGCGTCTGCGTGGTTTACTTAGCTCGGGCAGCTAAAGCTGCCCTCGCGAAGTAAACCACGCAGACAACGCGGCCGCATCGTTGTTAAACGGTGATGAACAACGGTGAAACATGATTGAATCCCTAAGTTATCTAGTGCAGATAGCAAATGAATCCCCATCACATGTGCTACCTGCTGAAGATAGCAAGTTAATAATGTATTTAACAATGTGCTATATAATGAAAGCAACAAATAAATACTATATCTTGATGTGCTATCTACTGAAGAATGCAAAATGATACTTTATATGCTATCTACTGACTATAACAAATGACTACATATATAATGTGCTGTCTATTGAAAATAGCAAGTAAATCCTATACTAGATACTTTAAAATCAAACAATATGCTTTTTACTGATAGCAAATTAGTAATATTTGTGTGATATCTGCAGCTATTGCAAGGTTGTGTACTGTCCTCAGTAAATGTCATTTTACATAAGAGTACAGCTATCAGTATTTGTTATTTATAACTGTTGTATTCAGTAAATAAAATATATATGATGTCTATCATATGTCAGTCAAAAGCATTAAATGCCTTCTCTATGGTCTCCCTGATAAAGAACTTACTAAGCTTCAGTTCAAAAGTACTGCTGCACGTCTAATTTCTTGTCTTCCCAAATCTCACAATAATCTGCCACTTTGGCTGATCTACACTGGCGCCCAAGTAAGTATGGTATTATATACAAAGCCTTTCTCTTGCCATTGGGCTATTCCATTTAAAATCACACTACCCCTGTGGAAGATTCTGGAAATATCTTCCACAGGGGGAGTATGTTTTTCCAATGTAATTGGTCAGGGTTAATCATTTTGAAACCCATACTCCCCCTGTATTATGACTTCACCTATATCTTCCACAACTGGAGTGAGTAGTTCAAATGGAAGTTACCTAATTGTCTATTCTATTCAAAACTTGTACTCCCTCTGTGGAAGACTTTAGCTGAATCTTCCACAGGGGTAGTGTGGATTTTAAATGGAATAGCCCATTCAAAGCTCTTCATGAAATAATTCCAGCTCATTATCTGAACTTGGTAAACATTATTAGACAGCTCTAGCTTATTCAAATCAATCTTAACTTGTTTATACCTATGTCTTGTCTAAATACTATGCTGAAAGATCTCATGTTTATATGCTTCATCAACTGTGTGGAACATTTGCCTCTCAACATCCGTCAACTGGACTCCTTAGTCACTTAAGTAGGTGTTAAAGACTCATCTGTTTAATTTGTCATTTTCACAGATGCATTGTAAATAATGTGTGTTGCAGGATGAGGGTAAATTTTTCTCCATGTATGTCAGTCGGGTTGGAGGGGAGCGGTGTTTGCACTCAAATATTGTATATAAGTCAGGTCGGAGGGAAGCAGTGTTTGAACTCAAATATTGAGACAAATAAAGCTGACACACAAGAGAAATGGTATGGGTTCTATAAAGGAGTTCTTAGGGCTTGATATCAGGGATGTTATTTCTGCCCCATGTGCATGATTTTGCATATGAGAGGGAAAATACCAAAAATTTTGATTTTGATATTCCTTGACTCATTTCCTTTAAAATCAATGTATTAATATAAAGAACACTGCACTTGTTTAGTTAAATGGCCAAAACTAGACAAATTTGTCTCCCGCCATCCCACCCGCCTCATCCATCTCCACACGGGTGTTGACTGCAGACGACAAGTTCCATTTTTTTTTCCAAAAAATCTATATTTGGATTCAATATGAAAAATGCATTAAAATGAGTACAAACAAGCCTAGTATTGGATCAATATTAATTCTTGAGATAACGTTTGATATTTTGATAAAAAATCTCAAAAATTGGACTCTCTTAATGTTGAAGCCAATGGCCAGCACCCAGAGCATTAGTGCATGCACTTAAGAGGGGTTTTTTTTCGACATTTTGTCCTTGATAAATTACTTGTATTATTATTATTATTATTATATATTTGATAAAATATTAATTTGCTCAATTTAGTAGATTGCTGCATAGAGTAAAAAATGACAAAGCAATTTTTAAAGTTTGCATAGCTATAAATAAACTGAGCCAAGTTATTGACACAAGCAATATCATGAATGGCTAAAATAAACTTACTCTTGCATATGTAACAATTTATTGACTATTGTAAAGTCCACAAACCTCCCACAACCTTATGATCTTTAGTCCAATGCCCCTAGCAAGAATATCCTTGTATGTATATCAAAAGAAAATGAAAATAACTAATTTGGTTTTAATCAGTGGCCAAGGTTGGCACTAACTAAATTTTCTCTGAATTCACTCAGTTTTCTAATTGGACAAATTGTGTTTACACTATGCTATAGTCTATCTAATTATTGCATTGGTTAGTATGTAGTGCTGTACACTCTTAAAATACTGGTTATAATATGTTGGTTCAAAGTATTGGTTAAAATATTTTGGTAAAAATTTTAACAAAATTTATTTAAATTTACTTTGCATTTCAATTAAGTCTGAAAAAAGAGATTTGTATTACCCTTTTCGACCGACCCTAAAATCTTTTTCATATTTTTTCATATTTGAATTTTCATATTGGGTATAAAATACACAAAAGTGTTGTGAAAATGTTTTGCCTGTTTGTAATTTGTACATTACAACTCTGATATAATAATTAGAAAACTAGCCTGAGAAACTCTACAAATCATTGTTTACCATGGTATTTTGTGGTGAACTTGCATTTCTTGATTATTTGTATGGGACAAAAAAAGAGAAAAGATTTTGGAGCTCTAAGGGCAATACAATTTTTAGGCCTTATTTAACTAACAGTTGGCGAATGTAGCCACATGTTAAGGAAATTCATTAAAATGTGCCCTTTGAACCCATTGTTTGTTACCAGGTGAACAACACAAGTTGTTGGTTAAAATAGTTGTCCCCAATGTTGGTTAGATATTAATCAACCTTTGGTTCTGAAAAGCACAGTAAAAATGTTGGTTCAAGTTTTACCAATGTTTGGTAAATTTTTTTAACCATTGTTTTGAGAGTGTAGAAACTTATAATTAAAATGATTAAATTTTATCATGTAATTTTTCTTTCTTTTGATGCTAACTACCTGAACTTAAACCATTGTTTGATAGTTACTCCAAAGTTCAGGATTGCTGTTACAATCTTTTTCACCATGGTATTTGAAAAATGGTATTTGCCAAATTTTGTTGGCAATATTTTCCAAATTAATATGCTTGCTGAAAAGGCAATTAATTTTTTTGTAGCTGGATTAAAAAAACTGAACAAACAAGAGGAAATACAATGAGAGCCCAATACAATGTACTGTGCATAGTTCAACCAGTATCTTTTTTCCACAAACTGCATGTAAGATTATACTGGAAAATAACATTAATTATACATTACGGGTACCTATAATCCATCTCTGGTCAATAAATACACCGGTCATATTAATGTCCAGCAGGCATTTCTCGCAGCACGCAAAGCAAATTCACAGATATGAGCACACATTTGCTGACAGATTCAACGACTGAAAATATCTTACCCCCGTCCCCAAGCCATGACCTCTCACGTTTAGCCCATACTCAAGATATTACTTACAACAGCTGAAATTATTCGACCACCAACACAAGAACACATTTTGCAATTTGAGAATGCAATTGAGTAGTTTGATGAAGCTGGGAATTACAAATTTGTTTGGGGTCAATGGGAAAGCACTTTCTTCAAAAAGCAATCTTTTCTTTTCTCTTTTTGCAATATAATTATTTTCACAAAGATTTTTTGTTTACCTTATCAAGCCTATGTTTTGCAATTCACCATTTTTCAAATTATATTTCCTTTAACCCTAACCCTCCTGAATACTACAAAATACTACTTGATATATGCGCTGTTCGTGCATGCATCCCACGTGGTGTGATGACGCAATCGCCCTAAGTGATATATAGGCACGGTTTTGCTGGCCAGCGAAGCCCAAGACCCGTGGCAAAGTGTCGCCGACCGAGTGCTTGGCATGCGATGGGTCTCGGGTTCGAATCCCACCCAGAGCAAACAACTTCTTTCTTTCTTTTCTCTCTTTATTCTTTCCTTCTTTCCCTTCACGACCAAAAAGCCCTTAGGCGGTTAGGGTTAGGTTACCACTATCGAAACTCAGTATAGGCTTCCTTAACCCTAACCCTCCTGAATACTACAAAATACTACTTGATATATGCGCTGTTCGTGCATGCATCCCACGTGGTGTGATGACGCAATCGCCCTAAGTGATATATAGGCACTGTTTCGCTGGCCAGCGAAGCCCAAGACCCGTGGCAAAGTGTCGCCGACCGAGTGCTTGGCATGCGAGGGGTCTCGGGTTCGAATCCCACCCAGAGCAAACAACTTCTTTCTTTCTTTTCTCTCTTTATTCTTTCCTTCTTTCCCTTCCCGTCGCCAAAAAGCCCCTAGGCGGTTAGGGTTAAGGGTATACGAGGTATTGTTGGTCGAAGCAGCCAACAAAAATAGATTTTCTTCTTCACACTCGCTATGAATTGAGCAATGCAATTTTTGTTAAAGCTCACTACCATTTGGAAGATGCTGTGAACTACATTTGATTTTGCTGCTTCGACCAACAATACATCGTATACCCTTAAATCATTGTATATTTAGAAGTTTCTTCCTGTGAGTACGGCAGCATTTCCAGATACAAAAGACTGAAACATAAATTCAGTAAAAAATGCTTTCGTTCATAACAAAAATAAAAATATCATATTTTGTCCCAAATAAAATACCTAAGGCCTTGAATATCTTAGTTCATTTAGTACATTAAAATTGCAAAAATATTCTCCCTGACTGTAAACAAAATCTGTCATAATACCACTTTCCTTGGACAAACCGACTTGCGACAACATACATCTTTAACTAAAATTAAATCATCTTGAAAGTGTTCCCACCGTAACCTATTTACTTCTGCCTCGTCTCCCCCGCGGCCCCATTTTCGGAGCCAAAGATGTCAATGGGAAGAGATATTAAGTGAGGCATAAATATCTATCAAATAGCTACAATTGAATTGTGACAGCCCCCAATGACCTGAATGGGGCATTCCAGTTAAAATCCACACCCCCTATGGAAGACATGACCTTAATCTTCCACACAGGGGGTGTACATTTCAAATGGAGTTACCCATTCAGGTAGTCCCATTTGAAACACACTCCCTGTGTGGAACGTTATGTTTTCCATAGGGAGTGTATGGATTTCAACTGGAATAGCCCACTGTTATAATGTACTTTGAATTATCTACTGCAGAATGTCAGAGTTGGATATACTATCCACTGATGGTACAATTATGATGTGGGAGGAATAATGGCTTGTAGCTAATGTCATGTTTTGACGAGTAGATATATAGTATTTAAATTGGCTTGGATAAATGGATTGGATGGCGTTAATTTCAATTTCAATTCAACTTTATTACCATAATAAATTTTAAAAAACAACAGATAAAATACTTATGAAATACATTGCTACAAAAAAGATTAAATGAAATGATTATGGAGGGAATAGTCGAAAAGCCAATAAGGCCAGCATTGACACCCTCTTTCACAAAACAAACAAACAAGCAAAACAAGAGACTGTCACACATAAAACTAGCCCCAGGATTGTAAGATAAGATAGAGATAGGGAAAAAATAATTAAATTTACTTTATTTACTCCATACCTTTTATTTAAATTTAATAAAATTTATTACATAATGCTTGTTATTTGTATTCCATGTACATATAGCATGGACACCAATCCTGGGGGAGAAGGGGGATGTCCAATGATGATTGATGACCCATTTTTTGTTCTATTCAGCCACTTTTTGACAATTCAGGCTGATTGTCCTCCCACATTTAAAGATGGATGGGTACTATAATGATATGTAGTTGCATAAAAGTAACATGATGCAGTCATGTCTACAGTAGAATTCATCTCGACCTTTGCAGGACTTAACCCCATTAAAAGCTATTAAACCAAGATAACACTCATTGAAACAGCTCAACTGATTAAATCGGATCTTCTCTGGCTGTGCACATGTGACTGTTTTCATGTGCGATATCGCAATAAAGTTTATGTATTATAGCTTCAGTTGGGTAACCGATTATAAAGGAAACGAAAGGAAACAATGGTATGTGTACTTTTGTTCACGAAATGAGACAATGGCGTGCTTTTTGTAAACCAGCATTCTTGAAAATGAGCAACATAATGATTGTTGACTTAACACGGTTTGGAAATAATTTCTTCATATTTTTGGTGTTATCTGTCGTTTACATATCCTTCCTAAAACTCAAAAGTACGACCCTCTCCAAACACCTAAATTAGCTAAAAATTTAGGACATGTTACAAAACTATATTGTCTAGAATTTTAGAAGAGTACTTTTAATATTGGCCGGTTATTTTTCACACAGCGACGTTAACTAGGCAATGTACTATTACCTATAACATTAACTAAAACACCAAAGTACGAATATTTCCAAACATCTAAATTAGCTAAAAATTTAGGACATGTTAAAAACTATATTTTCTAGAACTTTAGAAGAGTACTTTTAATATTGGCGGTTATTTTTCACACAGCGGCGTTAACTAGTCATATCCCCATACTTTTAACGTGGGGCTATTTGTAGAGGTCACGCGTCAATGGGAAAGAGCACTGTGTATTGTGTATAGGAAAAACGGACAGTAACTGCAGTATGATGTCTGTTAGTAGTTAGTATTGCTGTGTAATCATTTTGAATGTCAATGTTTACTGATTTTTATTCAGTGCTTAGAGGCTCTTGCATTTTACAAATTTATATTATTATTAATTTTATTAAAAGAAAAGAAAATTGACCTACAAATGGTAGACTGGAGACAATGATGAGATGGATATCAGCACATACACTTCTAGTGCCCGTTTCTATTCATCGTTATGTATTCTTCTCCCGTGCATTATTTTCGCGAACTACCCTTCACAGCCCAAATTATATAAACCTGCACGCTAAACAATGCATTATCTAAAACCTGCACGCTAAACAATAGATTCTAGATAATACGTGCACGCTCAAATACTAGAAATACTACTTTCACATAACCATAAAGTAGAGTTAGGTGGCGCTTTAGACACAGAGATCACATAACTATATAATTGTCTGTATAGGAAAACGGACAGTAACTGCAGTATGATGTCTGTTAGTAGTTAGTATTGCTGTGTAATCATTTTGAATGTCAATGTTTACTGATTTTTATTCAGTGCTTAGAGGCTCTTGCATTTTACAAATTTATATTATTATTAATTTTATTAAAAGAAAAGAAAATTGACCTACAAATGGTAGACTGGAGACAATGATGAGATGGATATCAGCACATACACTTCTAGTGCCCGTTTCTATTCATCGTTATGTATTCTTCTCCCGTGCATTATTTTCATGAACTACCCTTCACAGCCCAAATTATATAAACCTGCACGCTAAACAATGCATTATCTAAAACCTGCACGCTAAACAATAGATTCTAGATAATACGTGCACGCTCAAATACTAGAAATACTACTTTCACATAACCATAAAGTAGAGTTAGGTGGCGCTTTAGACACAGAGATCACATAACTATATAATTGTCTGTTCGATATATATACCAACAAAAAAGTACAAATATACATTCTGTGGTGTTAAAATGGTATAGTTACAAAGGGTGTTCTATAATAGTGTACAATTACCGAATAAGGTGCAACTTCGCTAGACTTGAGTCCAGTCCTCGTTCACGGAGTTTAGGATTAGGGTTTAGGGTTGGGATAGGGCAGTCTTGTAATAAGACTAGTAGAGTTGCACCCTTGCAAATATCATTGTCATAAATTATGATTAATGACCTCAAATAAATCAAACATCAAATGAGAATAATCGAGCTTCTATTAATTAAAAAGGGCCAAAACAGGTGGATCATAATTATACAAGATGACACCATTGCAAAATATTCAGCATTTTACAAATGAAATACATGTAGGCCTATATCTAAAATAACATAGCCGGGCCGGAAACACACACTAGCGCATAATATCATGATCATGCTTTATAATACCATAGGCCTTCAAACACATGTGTTTGAAGGCCTATGATAATACTGAACAAATTGTTAAATCCCAATGTCGTGTGTTTTAATATAAGTAGTTCAAATTATAGAGCTATAAAGTCCAGTTGATATTCACCGTAGTACTAGTCTGACATCTAAATCGATCGTTTCCAACTGGTTCAGTGCTCTCTGTGTTCAAACCACAATATTAAATGATCACAACATAAAGTCAAGTCAATTAAACCATGCGTGAATAAGTTACCTAAGTATGACGTATGGCGCAATCGATACCATTGATTACAGGGATTGATTTTCTTTACCAGTTAAATGCTACGTAGCTGGTCAATGTCCTGACGGTGTTTTTAAAATGTAAGATATTTTCCTAATATTAAAACTAATATAATGAATGCAGCAATTAATATTGCCTATTGTTTTAATAGGCCTACACTCAAAGTGTATGACGGATAATGTATTGCAAATGCATTCGTCAAGATAATTGCACTTGCCATGGAGTTATTGCATTTAGCTTTGAGCCTATCGGCTCTCAAGCTAAATGCAATAACTCCACGGCGCGTGCGATTATCTTGACGAATGCATTGCACTCAGTTCATTATCCTTATCATAAATTGATCTAATTGATAAGACTTAAATCAAAGCTGCACTGCCCCCCCCCTGAAAAACCCCAAGTTATGAAAATTCCCACTTTTTGCGGTAATTTTGCGCAAAATTCATTTTGCCCCCCCCCCCCTGAAATTCACTTTAAAAATTCCTGGCGTCACCACTGTTCAAAACCACTGGACCAGTGACAGATGATCAGGCTTATGCCCTACCCTTTCGGATCACAAGGCTCAAGGCTGGTTACATACTTGATATAAGCAACGCCCCCAACACACACACTTGACCGTGTAAACACCTATAAATAAGCTTGCCTCATTAACAGTTGATGAGCATAGTGAACTGAAAGTGATCAGCCTTTCTGGTTGAATCAATCTCACTGATTGAAAGAGACTGTTTTCAAGGAAGGATCCATGCACGGATGACGTCTACACTATACCATGCATATTGAGTCTGGCCTGTCTGCGGTTAAGCTAATCCATCCCTGACAACTTATTAACCATATGTGACATGAATTAGCACAAAAACGAGTCATTGACTTGTTTTGTAGCTTAAATTGATTTTGAAGATGACCAAAAGAAGGGTAATTATTCTTGCACGGCCAGGAGAGCTGGGGGAATTGCCTCACTCACAGAAAATTTTCAGGGATGATATACGGCAAAGAGTAAAAAATGACATTAGAATGACTAAAAATTAAATTATAAAATTGACAAATGGGGCCAAAAATGTAGAGAGTAAAAAGTATTATTTTGTGAACAAGCAAAGGGCAGATCTAGGAGGAAGGTACCTCCTCAAAACAAAATCAAAACATGTGCCAATAGATTCAAGCATTTGCAACAAAAAAATATAGGAAAGCAAAGCGACCTGGGAAATTTTTATTAATGCCCCCCTACTTTCTAAAACCTGGATCCATCCCTGGTTCACCCGGCTGTGTATCTATCCTCTAATAGAACACGGAGGATACCAATATTTTTAGTTTATACCTAATTGTTCTTGGTAAAAATAATGGTATCTCCAAAAAATGATAGACAATACTTTGGTAATTTTGATCAATTTCATGGCCAAAAGTGACAAGGTTGAACTGCCATCACCAACAACAGAAAAAATTGGCTATCTGTGGAACATAGCAAACATACGCAAAGACTAATAGATGCATGCAGGCCCGTGACGCAGGATTTTTTTGGGGGTGCTGATTTTGAAAAAGTGGACTTTTTCCAAAGGGGGGGCAATTTTGTGAAAAGTGGACTTCCCCCAAATTTGGACCTTTTGACCAAAAATCGTAAAAAACCAAGTTTTTTGGACTTTTGTATACTTTTGTAAATTTGGGGAGGTGCGGTGACGCACCCCCTGCACCCCCCCTGCGTAGGGGCCTGGATGCATGTGCATATAGTAAAACGCAGTACGATATGTGCATAAGTAACTAAATAGAATCAGTTATGCAGTACTCATAAACCATTCTGTATTGTCTAAAAGAAAACAGACAGGAACCAAAGAAATTGCATAAATCTTCTCAGCTGTTTAAGAATGGCCAATCGAGAGGCTGAAAGATTTGCTCACTGCTCTCTTTGCTTGCACTTTTCGAGAATACCTTGTTAGCACTAATCACCTAGGTTTTATCATTGAGGTATAGGACTTTTATTTTTTCGGAGAAGAGCAGGTAGGGCAACTACTTGATTATATTTCTACATGTTCATACTACATACTCTGAAAATATTAGAAAATTCGCACGGGTCAGTTTTTTAAAAATCACATTTTTGTTCCTAAAATGGGGGTTATAGGGCCCTCAACAGGCACTCTCTCCATGGGGCTACATGTAAAGACCAGTTATAGACAAATGGCCCTAAAATAAAACTGACTCGTTCATTTTTCCTAAAATTTTGCATATGATGTAGATTTAACATCTGGAATGTAATGCAAGTGGTGTCGTTGCTGTTCTTCTAAATGCATTTATAAAATGTCCGCCCCAGACCAACGTGTAATTCTATTAGAGTTGCAGTCCGTGAAGTGAGCTAGTTCTAAATCAATCTAGTCTGGAAACCATTTTTTTTTTTTTTTTTTTTTTATAGCTGAGGTGTTAGTCCAATATGTTAGGAAAATATTTCTGCTGATGACCCCATGTTCACATTGACTAAATATGGTGTATTTTCATTTGAAAGGGTAGAAATTGGTGCTGTTTCTTGTCCGCCATTTTTATTTTCTCAGACAATTTTACCTTTAGTCAGGTCCACAGTTCACACAGGTTTGAGAATTCCTCCCATACATTTTTTGGTTAATTAACAATTTTGTTTCAACCAGGGTGGTTATGTCTTCAGCCACACATCAGTATGGATGATCATCGATTCTTGTTGTTATATAAGTTTTTTGCTTGTAACCAACTCATGGTACATATATGTGACACGATCAAGGGAAATGAGTCGGATGTCGCTAATATTGATTTTGAGATATTGGCAAAGAAAGTCTTTAAAATCTTTTGTTTTTTATTGTTTTCAGCGACTGATCAATTGATGTAACTTCGCAAAGAAAAATCGTATCAAGACAGGGTTTTCAGTTTCTGTAAGCTCTGAATGTCCTCTTTAGAAAAATATGTAAAACTCATTTTCGACCAGGGTCGACATGTGACTCATTCCCCTTGATCATGTCACATATGCCCAATCATGAAAAGAAAAAACACCACCATTTAGATCTTGGAAAGAGATGATACACGATCCTCAATAACAAGTCCCTCTAAACCCTCTCCCTATCCTGTGGGGATTTAACCATGAAACATCTATTGAATTTTATGTGCAGCCTAGTTACAGCAGAAAGTGGGTCAGCATGTATGAATTTGTGTGTTGAAAAGCCACTACCTTTTTAAGACTTAAAAAGAGCAAAGACACACAGCATAAAATGCTTTTAGTATCAGCACTCTGTGTCCTCAAGTCTCCAGACACGATTCATATGAATATATATGGCATAGCTGCCTTGTGAGATTTAGTAAAAACCAATATCTGTATGCCTTCCTCGAGTCAGTAAAGTAGAATCAAATTTTGTCAGTGGTTTTCTCAAAAACTGCTCACTCTTGCAGGAAACTGTTATGCTAGTTGGATTCCTTGTCATTCTGAAAATGTATGCTTTTCATTACTTTTATATTTACAATAAAAAAACAATACCTGAATTACTGTCTCAATTCAAGGCTTGCATACAGACTATAGAGGTTGTGCATGAAATTATTGATTAGCTCCAAACAAAGGATTTGAACCGGTGTCCTTCATCGTAATCATGGCGCAGTGCATGCAGTCCATTCAATCAAATGTTGTCATCAACCTATTTGATCATAGTGCATTTGTTATGTGTGTGAGACAAACTGTCGCGGTAGATAATTTTGCAATCATGCTTTTATGCATTTACCATATTTACGCCATAATTTCTGCCATATTTACGGTATAATACGTCATATGTGACCCTCCAGCACAACTGAGCCCGGATGTCGCCAGTGCCACTACTGAGATATGCTCCATTGAAGTTAACAATAAACAATAGGAAACAAAGGATTTATTGACTGTTTTATTGATTTTTCACTACTTAAATGTCAAGTACTATAGACATGATATACATCATTTTAAAGTTAATTTCAAGCAGAATATTTTGGTTGAATATCTCAAAAATGATGATTGGCGACTTCAGGGCTCAGTTGTGCGGAAGGGTCACATATGCATAACCTCTATATATAGAGGTGCGGGTGATATTTTATATTTTAGTGTCCATTTTTTTTATAATGAAAACACTGCTTTCAATACTATACTCACACTAATTAGTGCCCCCTAATTAGCAATTACAAAGCACCTCGCTGCATAAAATAGCAGTTATTTTAAATACAAAAATACAGAGAGCAGCCTTTTGATAGATCTCATTTTGCATCTGAATTCTTCATGATATACAGCATGTGCTGCCTTATGCGATTTTCATATTATAGTCATTTTAGTCTACACAGTTTTATATTGGTACTAATACAAAACACACACAAGGCAGCCTTTTGATATATCCCATTTTGCACCATGTGCTGCCTTATGTGATTTTCATATTCTACTCAATTTAGTGTACACAGTTTTATATCGGTACTAATACAAAACACACACAAGGCAGCCTTTTGATAAATCTCATTTTGCATCCAAAATCTTCATTATATATTCACCTGTATCTTATGAATACAATCCTTTAGTTCCTCAGTAGTCACAGTCATCATAGGAGACTTGTGTCCACAAAATAAGATGAAAGTTGCAAATCCTTATTTTGGGGCTATAGCCAGATTCATCTCCAGTCAACATTAATAGGTACATTTTCACGGGAAAATTTTCTGGACACATGACCAATGCGTATCAATGTGAGTGTAACCTCGAGCCTGATTGCTGACCCCCGGCGGTGACCTCGCTATTCAAGTCTTAGTAATTTTGAATTGGAATAGTATTTTTGACTGCAATTTTGATAGAAATTTATGCATTGCAAATTTATTGAATATTATGTTATCTTAATTTTTTCACAATATCATCAAAACGTAATTTCAAAAATATCTATCTACGGAAAAAAATATTTATCTACGGAAACTCTTACCATAACATTATTAACTTGCGACAAGTAACTTATTTTGCCTCAAAGGAAGAATTCTTCCTTTTCAAATACATTGGAAGAACACCCGCTGTGCTCGGGGTCACATTCCATAATGCTAATATGTCTGCGCCCATGGGTGTCACGTGTCCAGAAAATTTTCCCGTGAAAATTTACCTATTAATTCTGACTGATCTCTGGATCATAAGCTTTAAAATGGTATAACTTGCCAGGATTGCTCCCTCACTTGGTGTTCAAAAATGTTCAAAAAGAATTCTTTTGTTTTTATGTTTTTTTTTGGCAACCTTGTCTCATTTTTTCCAGGGGGTAAGCCTGTATGGGAGGCTTATGGGGCAGGGGGCCCAAATCCACCAAAATGAGGGTAGGTGCAGGTGGTGAGATGCACCCCCATTGAAAAAAGTGTACTTTCTGAGTAAAGAGAGAAAATGGCAAACTGGGTTATTACTTTTTCAAAGAAATTGTGTGTTCGAGAAAAATCTCTTTTCTACTACAAATTTGGGCTAAAATCGCTGCAAATCGCCAAAAAATCTGCTCAGAAAGCTTAAAATCCACAAAATGAACAGAGATTGGTGGACAGAGGTGGTAAATGAACAGAGATTCCGCAAAAATAATGTGCGATTTACAGCATTTTCCCATATGACATGGGGGTTATGGCATGTTAGAGAAACTGCCCTCCAGCACACAGCCATCAGAGAGGTATTTTGAGATGTTGTCTTCTGAATAGGTTTACTATTTATACTCCTCTAATCATGCTGATGCGTGCTTATGCATGACATATTTTTGCGGAAATGGCACATCAGATTGTACCTCTTTTGCACTTATGTTCAAAAGGTCAGTGTGTATTGAGAATGGTTAACCCTAACACTGACCCATGCTTTTTGGTATCGGAAGTCAGAGAAGATCCGATTTTTCAAGAAGAAGAAGAATTTTGACTTGGCACCCCGGGATTCAACCTTTGACCCCTCGCATGCTTAGCGAACGACCCATGGACCGGTAGCTGCTCGGGTTATTGCTGCCCAGCCAGCAATTCCGTGAGCATATCACACTTCGGGTGATTGCGTCATCGCAGACCCTGGGATGCATGCATGTTATGAATTTTTCATCGTGGTATTTTGTGGTTTTTACTGGTGTTAGGGGTAATGGACACTCTAATCTGGAAAAATACATCTTTTTTAACCCTAACACTGACCCATGCTTTTTGGTATCGGAAGTCAGAGAAGATCCGATTTTTCAAGAAGAAGAAGAATTTTGACTTGGCACCCCCGGTTCGAACCTTTGACCCCTCGCATGCCAAGCTTAACGACCATGCGGACCGGTAGCTGCTCAGGTTATTGCTGCCCGGCCAGCAATTCCGTGAGCATATCACACTTCGGTGATTGCGTCATCATGAGACCCTGGGATGCATGCATGTTATGAATTTTTCATCGTGGTATTTTGTGGTTTTTACTGGTGTTAGGGTTAACAGCCATGTATGGCTCCATTTGAAATCTACACTCCCTGTGTGGGAGATTAAGGTCATGTCTTCCATAGGGGGTGTAAGGTTTCAACTGGAATAGCTCTGTATTATCTCAAATGACCATGGCATAGAGTGAGTATGTTTTTCAAATATAATTGGTTAGAGTTAATCATTTTGAAGCCCATACTCCCCCTGTATTATGGCTTTACCTATATCTCCCACAACTGGAGTGAGTATTTCAAATGGAGGTTACCCAACTGTCTCTTCTATTCAAAACTAATTCTCCCTCTGTGGAGGACTTTAGCTAAATATTCCACAGGGGTAGTGTGGATTTTAAATGGAATAGCCCAATGTGTCACATTTTGTGGCCCATTCTGCCGGTGTCGATCAGAAATGAGACTCAAAGTCCATAGTTCAGTGGCAGTGTCAGAAAAACCCTTAACCCCATGAGAACTACCTGCCTATTGGTCAAAAAGAAGTTTTCATTATCAATTGGACCAATCAGCAACATATGTTAGAATAATTTCACCACCGTAAAAATTGGGGTGAATTATTTACAAAGCTCCAATCTGATTGGTGATTAAAGTGAAGATATCATGTAATTGACCAATCAGAAGCAATGTTAGATTGGCAGGTAGTGCTCAGGGGGCTAACAAACTCTTCTTCAAATATTTGGGGTGTCATTATTTAAAAATTTGGCCACCTTCAGCAAGACCGGGGTAGTGGAGGACTCTTTTACACTTTTTCCCAATTTTTTCTTCTATTTTCAAGTTTTTGTTTTTTGTTATTCTCAGAAACAGCTGTCTGTCAAGGTTTATTTACCTCAAATTAGAAAAAAAACTCCAAACTTTACTTAAACTGCACAGAATATCAGTCAAAACTGTAACATAGCATTGCATAGCACATCTCCTTCTACCTTAGGCCACGAATCTATCAATCACCCCTTCGATCGCAACTCTTACACAAATATTTGAATTTGGGCACCGTGCAGCTGTTGACTGAAGCCTAGCCTACTTAAAGCTGTTGTACTACTTTATGATCATAATCATCTGTCTCGTAGAGATTGCTCTAGATTTGCACTGTCTTGCAAGAACTTCGCATTTTAAGTTATTATTTCACATATAATTTCCCTCATGTGTTTTCTGAGCTTGTGCCTTTGAGTTCAGTTCACCCTTCATAAAATCTCTCTAAATAGAACACCCTCAGAACTACCTTGACATAAGAAAATCTCTCTAAATAGAACACTCCCAGAACTACCTTGACATCCCAGCAAACACAAAACGTTTTCGACATCATTCGCAAAAGGTTATAAAAGGTTGTCAGAAAACGTTTAAATGTCGGGTTATATAAAGGGTATATTAAGAGTATAAAACGTTTTCATAACCTTAAAAAACATTTTTTTTTTAACTTCTACTCAGCATACAAAAATGTTTTACAGAAAACGTTTAAATGTCTGGTCATATAAAGGGTATAAAAACGTTTTAATAACATTCAAAACACATTCTTGAAAACTTGATACAAAACATTCTAAACAGAATGTTATTTTGTGGTTGAAAAAATATTTTGTGAAAAATGTTTGCCCAAAATATTTTCAATAACGTTTTAAAACGTTTTCATGACCTTTATATAACCCGACATTTAAATGTTATTAAAAGGTTTTGAAAAAACATTTTAAGAACATTTCTGTGATTGCTGGGTTCAAATATTTTAACATAATGTTATTTAAGTATTGACACAATATTTGGGGAAAATGTTTGCAAAAATAGTTTATAATAACATTTTTTTAAAACATTTAAAAATGTTGTTGTAGTGTGTTTTCATACAAAACGTTTTAAAACGTTATCATGACCTTTATATAACCCGACATTTTAATGTTATTAAAACGTTTTAACCTAAACCAAAAGCCAAAATATAACTTATTTAAAACGTTTTTGTGTTTGCTGGGATGTTACTAGTTGTAAAAGTGGAGCAAATTTTCACAAAACATTCATTTTCATGCTCTCCACACTCAACATAGCTACCATGAAAATTAAAACACCAAAACATGTTCCTCTATGCATGTTTATGTACAAAAATTGTTTTGATGACATTATGGCACATCATCCATCAATAATGTGGTGTATGCTTCAGAAATGAGCCGAAAACCCCAAATCTTCTGTTTCACATAATGACGGATGATGTGGCATAAGATACAAAAACACACTGAAAGTCTGATACGCTCTGTTTCACATAGGGGCGTATGTGCAACTTACGCTTCAAAAACCTGCCAAAACCCCTGAATCTTCTGTTTCACATCGTGGCGTATAAGTTTAGAGCTAGATATATCCTGTAAATAAAATTATCCCTTTTTAACTATTTAAGAAACAGTTTAATCCTTTAACTTCGATTTCAAATGTAATTGGTCCACTGAGAGATAATATTATAAGAGTACTGACTATGTTAATTGTTATTAGTACTAGCATATCCTTCAAACACATTTTTCTCAGAAATGTATTTTGCATTTGTCCTGCACGTACGCCACTATTGCGACCGACGAATTTATATATTCAAGAACAAGGGAAGTAGTTAAAAATCGGCAAATTACACTCACAAAAATTAGCACATTTGCATGCCTTGCCGTACCTTGGGACTTGCACAAATTGTGGCAATTATACCTCTTAGTAGGTCAGTAGTAGGCTGTTCCAGTTGAAATCCATACACCCCCTATGGAAGACATGACCTTAATCTTCCACACAGGGAGTATCAATTTCAAATGTAGCCACCCATTCAGGTAACTCCATTTGAAAATCTTACTCTGTGTGTTGAAGATTAAGGTCATGTCTTCTATAGGGGGTGTATGGATTTTAACTGGAACAGCAGATTACATGCACATTAACAAACTCAGATAATCTTCCACATAGGGGGTGTGAATTTCAATTTGGGGAATACCTGAATGGGTGGCTCCATTTGAAATCTACACCCTCTGTGTGGGATATTAAGGTCATGTCTTCAACAGAGGGTGTATGGGTTTCAATTGGAATAGTATTATTTACTTACACAGAATGCACTGATAAACAAGATGAGTGCCAGTACTACCATAACAACGCCATGCATACCAATCAGGATGTAGTTGAGGATGGTTACAGCTGTAGGGGAGGGAAAATAAACAAATAAGGTTGCTAGCTTAACAAAATGTTGATAGTAAATTCTATTAATTCTTTCACTAAAATAAAATATCATGTTAATGTTAAATGTAGCACGTGGTAAGCTTGCTACCTCCTGTAAAATTGAAGCATATCCAAAAACATAATATTTGCTATCTACAGTAGATAGCATGATTTCTTGCAATACAGTGCATTTGCTACCTGCAGTACAGATACACAGTACTTAGCAAATAAATTTTCTGCATACAATAATTGTAATCTACAGTAGATCTGAAACATGATATTTGCTATCTACAGTAGATAGCATAATCATTTATTGCAATCATGACTATTGCAATTTCCAGTAGATAGCTGAATCATTTCTACATTAGTTCAATATAGTAGATATCAAGAACAATTTAACAGCATGCGTTATCTGATACACAATAATTGCTATCTACAGTAGATACCATGATTATTCTTTACAATACATGAGTATTGCTATCTCCTGTAGATAGCTGAATCATTTCCACATTAGTTTTAATATTAGTAGCTATCAGAAACAATTTAACATTAACAGCATAGGTTATTTGATACACAATATTTATTATCTACAGTAGATAGCATTATTATTCATTGCAATACAAATTGCTATCTCCAGTAGATAGCTGAATCATTTCCACATTATGTCAATTTAAGAAATAAAGGGTAATGCATTATCCTTTACACGCAAATAATGTGTCGGAGGCAGTAAAACGTAAATAATGGGTGAGGCGCGGCGAACCCATTATTTAAACGCTTTTACTGCCGAGGTTTTTGCACAAATATTTCAAGTTGTTTACCTCAAGGTGGAGCGCCTACGTGTAGCCAAAGCATAAGTGATAGCGAGTATTGCAGAATGCGTAACCAAGCGTAATGTTTTGCGTAGAATGCGTAACGACGCTAATATACTGCATCGCGCTTTGCTGTGCACTGTGATGCGAGTAGAACAAAAAAGTTTGTTGCCCTGGTCACTTTATTGCTAATTAATGGTCTTTCACGTGACGCGTTTCAACAAATCACAGTGCGCGATTTTGAATAATGGGTCGTGGGGGTAATAGAATAAGAAATAAAGAGTAATTCAGTATCATTTACACCCAAATGTGTGTGACAGAGGGAGTAAAAATATAAATAATGGGTGAGGTGGTAGATCATTATTCACTGTAATACTGTACTGTACTGTACTGTACTGTATTATAGCTGGACAAATTGTCATTGCATAGCAAAGCTGCTATCTAAACTGAGCTCAAAAAGAAACTTATAATTTTTCACAAGGTCATATCTTGAAATCCTGTCCATCAAATTGAACAAAAATTACACACAGATTTACTTCAATACTCTACTCTTAACACATGTCAGTAACCAAGCAGTTATCCAACTGACACAACAGCAAAATGCACTGACATTGGACAGCTTCCTGGACCACATTCACAGCCCAGCCCTGTTTCATGAAAAAAGTGTATGAAAAGCAGAAAGCAGCACCGTTTTATCATCTGTGCAAGGATCTTGTGTGCATTCTCAAGATTTTTTGTCCTGGGTGCCAAATGTTGGGCTGTGAAAGTGAAGAAAGTCCAGGAAGCTGTCCCATGACAGTGCATTTTGCTGTTGTGTCAGTTGGAAACTGCTTGGTTACTGACATGTGTTTTGACTAGAGTATTAAGGTAATCCTGTGTGTAATTTTGGTTCATTTTGATTGACAGTATTTTAAGATATGACCTTGTGATTCACAAGTTGTAAAAAATTATAAGTTTCTTTTTGAGCTCAGTTTATATTAGATGCACCTGCTGTCTAAAGTAGATAGCTGAAAGCTTTAAAAAACATTGCGTACATCAGTTATTGCACAAACAAACAGCAGTCAGCAGTCAGCATATTGACTGCACAGCAGTCTTTGTTATTTTATTAGTATGCATCACACTGTTTCTCCTGATTAAGCATACACTTCATAACAAGTTGTTTACACATGTATTAGAACAACTGATTATTGAATCATCCCTAGGTCAATATGATGGTCTCTACTCGCAGTTCCAGAAAAATACAGCACTAATTGTTTGGGATTAAGTATATAGTATCCTGTTTTGCCAAATGAAACATAGCCCAAACCTAATCCTTTAATTGCAACTAATTAGCAAAAACAAATTTGGTCAAATGTGGTAATAAGGGGAAAAACATGCACTTTAGAGTGTTTTGTATGCTGTGAAAATCAAGCCCAAAGACATACATTCTAAATTTTGGAAACAGAATTTTTAAAATTTTCTTAAAACCAGTTAACAAACTTAAGATAAATATTGAAATTACGAGCAAACTCGTAGCCCATACTCAAGATTTTGAATGCTTCTACTTGTGCCAAGTCTTTGAATTTTGTGACTGTAATTGTAAGAAAACATGTAAACATATTTTGCCCCATTTTTTCTCAAATTACAAAAATATCAAAATTTTAGCTTGATTGCCAGTTAGTTCTTACAAAAGGATGAGGATTTAGCATTGTTTTTTGGGGGAAAATGGGATATTTCCAATAGTGCTGTATTTTTCTGGAATTGGGAGTAATGTGGTGGTCGCTTTTCGAAGGATATTATTTTATTATGCATCATACAGTTTCTTAAATAAAACACAGTACATTACAGCATTAACCTGTTTACATGTAATGCACGGATGTAAGTTGAATTATGTGGTCACTCTGAACATGACCGTGGGCTAAGGAGCTGTGTATTCATGTGATGGAGTATTATCTGATCTGAAAACCTAGTTTTTTGTGCCACTAGCTTTTCACTACATTTTGTATAAACATACTTTGTTTGATAAAGGTCTGCATCTTATAAAAGTTGTTCACCTTTTACTGTAATATTGTTGCACAGTGAAGGCACTGGAATTTATTTGGGGAGGGGGTTGGCAAAGATCTCAAAATTACCCTAAAATTTGGTTAAACATAAATGCTGAAAATAACAAATGGTTGGTGACAGCAATATATAGAATAAAACAGTCTTGAATCCATTGACCGTTTTATTCCGGATTTACCCTTAAATCAATTTTTGCAGTATGATGTGTGTATTTATTTACCCCGTATTCTATGGGGCCAATATCTATATATGGTACAGCCCCCAGGTGATCCCTTTTAATAAAGGCCAGCTCTGGTCAAATAAAAACCGCTCAGATAATGTGATTATCTATGCCCGTGCAACGGGCATAGATATTGTATTTGTTGTGTTTAGTCTTCGACTTCTCCTTCTCCTCCTTCTTCTTCTCACGCTCCCTTTGCACTCCTCTAGCTCAAGAACCAAAGTAGCCTCGGGGCCCATACTTGGTACAATGATGGCCCATGACCCCTAAAAATTTCCTATGGTACCCTCGACCCCAGAGGTCAAAGGTCATGGGCTACAGGGGGCAAAATAGGTAAAATTTGAAACATCTCTAGCTCAAGAACTATAGCGCCCTCAGGGTTCATACTTAGTATAATGATGGCACATGACCCTTAGAAGTAACTTATGGTAGCCACGACCCCAGAAGTCAAAGGTCACAGGCTACAGGGAGCAATATGTGTAAATATTTAAAACCGCTTTAGCTCAAGAACTATAGCGCCCTCAGGGTTCATGCTTGGTACAATGATGGCCCATGACCCTTAGATATTTTCTGCAGTAACATCGGCCCCAGAGGGCAAAGGTCATGGGTTACAGTGAGCAATATGTGTAAAATTTCAAACAGCTCTAGCTCAAAAACTACAGCGCCCTCAGGGTTCATACTTGGTACAATGATGACCCATGACATTTGGTGTATTCTATATTAGCCGCATCCCCAGAGGTCTAAGTCTAAAGGCTTTAAAAAGCAAAATAAGTACGACCTATTAACATAGTGTAGCGTAATAGGTAGTGTTTTGTTAGCTACCTGTGTTTGCAATAATAATGGTCTGAATCATACGTCAAGATAAAAATTCCTTTAAAAAGGAACAGGGCGAGCAAATGAGGAAGTGTCAAGATAAAGATGTAGTAATTTTATTGTTTGAACTGTTTCTATAATTCGCATCGATCATAATGATCTTGCAATGAGACTGTACAGTGTATGGACAGTGTAGCCTATTTGTCTAATCATTTTGACTATTTAATTCTGACCATTGTGATTAAAACAGGCTTTCAGATTGGTGAGCTACGGTGTACCAAGTGATAAGGCCGGCCACGTATAATGAATTCTATGGTCTGCATTGTGTGTTTTCTCTTTAATCATTTTGTTGAATGCCATCATAATTATTTAATAATCAACATGATCAAATGAAAAAAGGTGGATTCACTTTAGTCATTTTATTTATAATTGATAGAATAATACAATAATTCATTTGTTTACCTACATATTTATAATAGACTAAGCCAAAAAAGAAACTTATAATTTTTCACAAGGTCATATCTTAAAATCCTGTCCATCAAAATGAACTAAAATTACACACAGGATTGCCTCAATACTCTACTCTAAACACATGTCAGTAAGCAACCAGTTGGTCAACTGACACAACCGCAAAATGCACTGATATGGAACAACTTCCTGAACCACGTTCACAGCCCTATTGGCACCCAGCAAAAGAAATCTGTGAGAATGGCATTTTGAATCACAGGTCACAGCCAACAATTTTAACAACATTAAGTTAAAAACATTAAAGAGAGTCAAAACAAACTTACCAGGATCATCATGTCACATGTCCAAACAAATAATGAAGTCCTTTAGTGACAGGAAGCATGGGACAATCTTCCCCAGGATATCATCAGAAACTTGGATGGAAGCATGAGAAGCGCACGGTGGACATACCCGTTACTAAAGGACTTCATTATTTGTTTGGACATGTGACATGATGATCCTGGTAAGTTTGTGATCTGTTTGTATCTGTTGGTAAGTTTGTGACCTGTGAGTCAAGATGCCGTTCTCACACATTTCGTTTGCTTAGTACCAATAGGGCTGTGAATATGGTCCAGGAAGCTGTTCCATATCAGTACATTTTGCTATTATGTCAGTTGGACAACTGCTTAGTTACTGACATGTGTTTAGAGTAGAGTATTGAGGCAATCCTGTGTGTAATTTTGGTTAATTTTGGTGGACAGGATTTTAAGATACGACCTTGTGAAAAATTATAAGTTTCTTTTTTGGCTTAGTGCAATGGGTGTATATTGTTCAATAGGCCTACATGTATAAATTATGGCCATATCGTAGATAGGCCCTGAGGCCCTGAAATTGAATCGGATTTTTCCCGTTGAAAAATCAAAACTGATGTTTAAGAAATCAATTATTTCATTAATGACATTTTGAGTCATTTTTATCCATAAAACGATACAGGATATAGGATATTGTTACTTTGACTTTTACGTCCATAAAGGTTTTAATCATAGACCCTGGAAATAGGGTCTATGTTTTAATCATGTATCAATACACTCGCATCTCATGCTGTGCTGGTCACCTTGGTCTGGGGCGGACATTTTAAAAATGAATTTAGAAGAGCAGCAACGACATCACTTGCATTACATTCCAGATGTTAAATCTACATCATATGCAAAATTTGAGGAAATTCGCATGAGTCCGCTTTTATTTTAGGGCCATTTGTCTATAACTGGTCTTTACATGTAGCCCTATGGAGAGAGTGCCCGTTGAGGGCGCTTATAACCCCATTTTAGGAACAAAATGTGATTTAAAAAAACGGACTCGTGTAAATTTTCTAAAATTTTCAGAGTATGTAGTATGAACATGTAGAAATATAATCAAGTAGTTGCCCTACCTGCTCTTCTCCGAAAAAATAAAAAGTCATATACCTCAATGATAATGAAACCAAGGTGATGGTCTCCAGGAGGTCTGCAAATGTAAGAACGCTGATTATAACCATAGATTTTATTCGTTGATATGCTGTGGAAATAATTATAGGCCTGGCATATAACTTTTAATGTCATATTTCCTTCAAACCATAACTTTTGAAATTCTCACTCGTTTTCATTCGTTGAAACGGCCAAACATACTCTCATTTTCATACAAATCGAATATCAGGTCTTGCATATATTTTCACCGTAAAAGTTCATAAAAGTAATTCAAACCAATGCTAGTACCCAGTATGGGAACAAACCAAAAGATCGATGACGTCCTATAAACGTAACTAGTTGCGTGTCTCAGCCGACCCCTTCACATCTACCTGCCAGAAACTTAATAATGAAATGTTGAAAGTTTTGACATAATAATAATAATGACACATTTTTCAGACCGATGTTTTTGTACAAACGTAATCGAGTATTTTTACCCCTCCCCCCTAAACAAAACTAGTTTCGTTTATAGGACGTCATCGATCTTTTGGTTTGTTCCCTAATAAATCTCTTTAGCAAACAAAGACGATCTCCGAATTAGACAGCTAGCTCTTAGCTGGCGAAAAAGGACCGCATGTTGACATAAATTAATTGACTGTGAGGTTGACAAATAAATTCGTGTGTGAATAGTTAATTCGCTGACCGACTATCAGTTGGCACGGTAAATTAATCTGTTTACGCCCTAGTGGTACAAAATGTACCTTATGCCTAACGTTACGTAAAAACTAGCAATCATGCTTGACAAACAAAGAAATGAAAATAATCTGTTGCAACTTTCGGATTTGCATACAAGTAATTCTAGTTCTACAACAACAGGTTTTATTATTTCTTTTAGTACAAACACATTGCTGCCTAAAATGACATTATAGCACTGATTAGATATCAAAATGAAGTAATAATTACAAATTTTCATGAACACTATCGCCTCTGTAATTTCCCGAGTATATAGACAGCACGATTATTTTCTGCAACGCTGTGACCAATATGTATGTCAAAACCCAGCGCAAATGGCGAGCAATGCCGCGCTGTTCTCGCCCAACAACTGATCACTTGACAAAAACTCCCTGAAAAGGGAATGTGTCTGACTTTGATTTTGGTTCCTTGGACCACCTCAAAAGGTTGTCATGATGGGACAAGGGGTGTGTTTGGTTGAGGGGTGGGGTATTACTTTTTAGAGAGAGTGTGATCCAGTCTGGTGGTCTTTTAGATAGAGAGTGGTGGTCTGATGGGGTATAAAAGAGAGTGAAGGGTTGGTAGGGTATTAGAGAGAGTGTGGAGCCAGTCTGGTGTTATGAGCATTACATGTATATCAAATGAAAGCTTAAAACAAGGGCTTTCGCATGGTGCTCACCAAGTTTTCGTTTGTAAATAGGGGAAGGGGGTTAGGTGTGGTCACGGGCATAGATATTCGTGTTTGGTCAAACACAACGGTGGTTTCTAGTTTTTTTTACTCCACTTCTGTCATTCAAAATAAATTGCAAACATTTTTTGTTTTACATTTATTTCGAAAATATATACCCTGTGAAAAATTCCAGTTTCACAGTAATTCAGTGCCGCCTTGTTTGTAATTAATAAAAGCCCTTGGGTAGGTAAGATTGAGGACATTGCATGAAAACAAATCAAAGAACTCAATCAAAGACAGATGCTTGATATAGACGAATCCAACGAGCCAAGTCATGGTCAGAATTTGGTCGGCCATTATTGGGTCCCCGCAGCATCTAACTGGTGTTGTGACTGCCCAATTGGGTGGATTAAAGCCGCTTAAAATTTGATGTTAGATTCTTTTGTGTTGTAAACTGTCATCATTCTTTTGTCTACATGTAACATGGGTGATAGAATGCAGTTTAAAATACCCTCCAAGGCCGCATCATTTCACATTTTAGGCGAGATGGAGCCGACAGGGACCCAGCTTTGGCTGCCATTGAGGTGTAGGAATGCGTAAAATTGGATTCATCTATATGTTTTGCACACATCGCTTCCATTGGGTATCTACCTTCATGCAAGGATTATCATGAATTCTAAGGTTTGGTTTTAGGGTTTAGGGTTAGAGTTTAGGGTTTGAATTAGTGCTAGATTAGTGATATAAACATTTGGTGACACTTACATGAAGGTGACACCTGCGTTGGGCTATTCCAGTTGAAATCCATCGGGAAATCCATACACCCCCTATGGAAGACATGGCCTTAATCTCCCACACAGGGAGTGTGAATTTCAAATGGAGTCATCCGTTCATGTAAAATTCACACTCCCTGTGTGGAAGATTAAGATCATGTCTTCCATAGGGGGTGTATGGATTTCAACTGGAATAGCCCATTACATGCACTCAGATATCTGCTCTTAAGAAACTACCAAACCAGTACTAGGCATGTTTGAACTTATTTGAATGCACTGGCACATGTCTATCTCAAGAACCACTGATGACTAGGCATGTATGTACTTATTACATTGCAATTTTCATGCATTAAAGCAAAAATACTCTTTACCAGTTTTATTTTCAAGTTTGAGAGTTATGGACAACACTCATCATACAAATCTGTACATAAATGGTTAATACAAGTATAGCTTTTAAGGTTTACAAGTAGTATGTAAAATTAGAGCACTTATGAATTTGTTTTCCCCGGCTGGCTCGTTAAAGCCAGGTTCGTTAAAGCTGGACTTGCACACTCTAAAAACAAGTGCTTATATATTATATAGACAGTCTTTTAGCAACACCTTTTTAACACTTAACACCTTCATGCAACCTATAATTCTATTAACATTTAACACTTTCACCCTAATTTTAATATAAAAATGTTGAATTTTGAACAATCGTGTTACACTATGCACACTACATGTTCACATATGAAAATTTAAATATTTCTGTTAAACTTTGAACATTTCGGTTCAAATTTATAACACTTTATATGTTAGTGAAGCCGTGTTAACATGATAAAGTGTTACAATATTTTAACAGAAATGTTCAAAGTTATGAGTGTTAAAATTATAGCACATGAATATTCAAATAGTGTAATAAAAGGGTGAAAAATTAAAAACATTTATCTTCAAATAAATGGAAGTGTTATAAAAGTGTTAATTTTTGACATTTTAATAAAATTATGTGTTACTAAAGGTACAAGTGTTAAAAAAGTGTTGCTCAAACAGTGTTAATTTATATTAACACATGTTTTTAGAGTGTAAATGCAGGCTCATTATGAGGACACAAATGTAATTATCCATTAACCTTGATGAGAACAAAAATAAATTATTAGGAAGGAAGCAATTAACCAATTCAATCTGCAAAGAAAAAATTGGTTGATGTATTCTTATAATATCTGCTGGATGATATATGCGAACCTAGGCAAGCAAATGAAGCACTTCTCCAGAGCAGGTTGAGATTTTGACATCACAATATTCTGCACAATTAAGGGGTGGGGTATGAATGTTTGGACAGTATTTATTGTGGGACATTAGAGCACATCAGACATATCGAATTGCATTCTAAATACGAAGAATGTCCTTCTGATATCATATAATTTTTTGAAATTGCAATGTAATACACATTTTATGGCAAATGATTAAAATTGATATTTTGATATTTAACAGTACTTGAAGTAAACTTTATAAATCTGATGATTTATACTTAAAGTGTATGTAGGTGGGATGAAAACCCGACGATCAATTGAAAATTTTGACCTTTTCAGTATTGAAGATATGGATTTTTTTCCCAAAACACCAAAAAAATTAGGTCTTTTGGGAAAAAAATCCATATCTTCAATATGAAAGGTCAAAATTTTCAATTGACCGTCGGCTTTTCCTCCCTGCTACATACACTTTAAGAATATATCATTAGATTTATATAATTTACTTTGAGTACTGTTATATATCAAAATTTGAAAAATATCAAATTTTTATAATTTGTCATAAAATTTGTATTATTTTGTGATTTTCAAAAATGAAAATTATTTGATATCAGAAAGACATGCTTCAGATTCAGAATGCAATTGATAGGTCTGAGGTGCTCTCATGTTCCACAAAAAATACTGTCGAAACGCAATAAATGCTCATTTTAGATCCCTTAATGAAAATTTGGATACTAAAACCAAATTCACAAAAAGGATTAATGAACTCACAGTGATTTGCAGAACAAGAACACCTAAAATCACACACAGATTTCATGATGGAATTAGTCTACCGTAACAGCTGTATGAGCAATGCATCCTTTTGGAGTGATGAACAAATTAACTCTGATGAAAATTCTGGAGAGTGAATCTCACTCCACAATGATGTGTCACATAATATTAGGCATTTTGTTTTCCTTTTTGCTTTCTTCAAATATTTTTCCAAAGTTTAAGTTTAAGTTTAAGTTTGTTCCTTAGATCAAACATGGATGAACTATTCTTAGACCATTTTTAACAAAACAACCTGTTCAAACAACAAAAGTTAACAAACATATAAAAATTGCTATCAATAATAAAATATCATTGACGTAAGATTATACGCATTTAGAGACCTGGTTTTTATGACAAAACTTATTTTATCCTGATGTTTGGCATGCATGTATATTGTATAACCATCAAAAACGGGACAATATAGATCTTACTCAACATTAAAAAGAAACCGGATCTTGTTCCCAATGCATTTAATAATTGAAATGCTTTTACCTGTTTAAAAGTGCAATAATGATACCCATTACGCATATAAATATTAGAAATGTGTATGAATAGTTTAAAAGTGAAGAATAAGCCTATAAAATTTGCCGACAATCACATAGCTTTCACTACATTTGCCGACAATCACATGGTTTTAACGACAACAGTCAATTTTTGCCAACAAAAATTGTGTATGGGGGGATGTCACACCCCTATTCCCCTAGCGACAGCCCTGGGGGATGATGCTGTGGATCACGAAATGCCCTTTTTAAACACAAAAATGCTTTTCCTGTAAAATGACAAATATGTGATGCGATCAAGCAAAATCAGTCGGAACTCAGAAATATTAAATTTTCAGTTTCTTGTAGGATAGTAAAAAGCATTTACAAAGCTGCATGTTGCACAAAACCGCATTGAAATTGAAGAACCAGTTCAAAAGATATGAGCAATTAGAGAGTTTCCAAAAACAGTAGGAAACAAAAGGAAATATTTCCTTTGTATGGCTATATCTCAAAATCAATATTTCCGAGTTCCGACTGATTTTGCTTGATCGCATCACATATACAGATTATGGTCTCTTCTTGCTTCATGTTACACACCCCTGTGCACTGTATGTTAGAACACATTACTTTAAACAAAACTGTAAAAATCAGGCATTTAGCAGATGACGGATGAAAGAGGATAGTTTTCTCCTCAGGTGCATTTGATATAATGATAAAGTGATTAGATGGAACTAACAGATCCTGTAAGGGGTCGTCCATAATTTTCGCCATTTTCACTTACGTACAAAAGCGTCACGTAAGAGGGAGGAGGGGTAAAAATCCTGGGCTAGTGTACGTAAGAAAAATGGCGATTTGCTTAAGCAATAAAAACAAAAAATGAAAGCGAAAAATTATGGTATTTTCCAATATTTTATTGTTCAATTTTTTTTTAACAATTTCTATAAACATGCCATGCAAATAATGATTTTCTCTTTAATTTTGAGTCTAATATGCACAGTGGTCCTATATTTTACATTATGCTTAATTTATTTCATACTAAAATGCTTTTTTCTATCTGCGCTAGGATCAATGGCAGCAAATGCTCTAGTGTGGATTGTGCACTATTCACCCAAAAGACATGAACATACACGGCCAAACATGCTAAAGAGATGTTCCCCTGGTTCCCCCTATATATGATGTGATCCCGGGGTTCTTAGTGGAAAAGAGAGTAGGCCTATGAGTATAGGATGTGCAGCAGATTTTGGAGTGCATTAGCCATTTAGTTTAGATTTGGGCTGTATTTTAAGCTATATATATATATATTAATTTATTGATGGCTTTCGCTTTCATAAAAATATTGTTTAAAAAGGAAGTTTTTTTAGCATTTCTCAACTTATCTGTAAAAACACTATCCTCCTGTGACACTATAACCCTAACCCTAAACCTAATCGAACCTTTAACGTAAACTCTAAACCTCAGCTCCAACCCAACATCTCAATTTTGTTCTTACTCGTGAAAATTCTTCGCCATTTTATTTGTAATGTAACTCGAGGGAGGGAGGGGGTAAAAAGTTACGTCACGCTTTGTAATGTAAGTGAAAATGGCGAAAATTATGGACGGCCCCTAATATCACTCCAAATTACCAATCGGATTCAGCCAGCCTTATGCGAGTGTTTACGAGTAATCTCTGATTTTATGCAAATTAATTGTTTAATGAGTTATGGCAGGAAGCTTATGGAAAATAAACCTGCCTGGCAGGTCAGTATGCAGAATTTTTTGGAGGATGTGGAATTTCCAAACCTATGTTACTAAACTGAACTTAAAGGAGTATTTCGTGATCCTAGCATCCTCTTTTTATGACATTTTTCAGTACATATCCACGAAAAAAGCATATTCCCAAAATTTCAGTTGATTCCGATATTAAGCGCTTATGAGTTATGCATGATTATGTGTATTACGCTGCTCCATAGACAATACGTTGTAATTTTGTTCTGGTGCACCAGAACGAAATTCAAATTTCACGATATCTTTGCTAAAAACGAATTAATCTGCAAGAAATATTTTGTACATAAACATTATGTAGCCAGAGGTTTCCAGTGATATAAAAATCTCAACTTTTTTTGAGAAAAGTGGGGGATGAGGCTGTGGATCACGAAGTGCCCCTTTAAGGTGAACAAAATTAAAATCAAAATGTGTTGTACGTGCATGTATTATATAACGTTTGTCTGCTAGGTATGCTCTGAAGCTAGACCTGAAGGCTGTGTCTTTATATCACTATCACAAAGCACATCCCTAAAATTTATGAACTTGAACTTCAACACAATAGAATGAACATGCTACCACAGTAGAGGTAGGCAATGGAACTGATGCCATGCATGACTGGAATCAAAAGTATAGTGCTTGTGAAACAGGGTGTGCAATAAAAAATACCAGTTTTGTCCTGATTCTATTTGTGATTACTGACCTTCATGCTTCAAGTACTGTGAAACTATTTATTTTTACTGCAAAAGTTAATTTATTATTCTTTTGAATGTGAAACATTTTGCTATCTGGAAACATGGCATTTTGGTTAATTGGAGTTTTCTACCAATGAGCTATCTAGGACTTCCAAAAGGTGGACCTTTTCCAAATGAAAAACTTGCTTGACCATGTTTTTTTTAAACCCTGGGCCTTACAAAAAGTGGATCTTTCATCAAATTTTCTCCAATATCAAACAATATCTGTTTCAAGACACCATCAGGCCCAATACTATGCATTTCAGAGTAGCACATAACTGGCCCTGTAAGTGTAATACCACAGTAACAAGCACACACACAGAGTACCTCTACCAACCCCCAAACATACCCTCCAATCCAACACTCTCACACAAAAACGGCTTCATTTATTTCAAATCTGTTTTCAGATTTACCGTAAAATGGGGTAACTTCGGTCAGCGGGGTAACTTTGGTCGGTCAAATATATTTTTTTAAATGGTCATATTTTCGTACAGCAATATTGTTTTTAGTCATATTTGGTGTCAATTTGTTAAGAAATATGTTTGGAAGAAATAATAGTCGCTCATGTGTAATTTCCTTGAAATTTACTGAAAAAAGCGGATTTTGACCAAAAATCAGCATGTTTTTACATTTTTCAGAAAAATAAAATCGATATTTGTGAGCAAGGATGTGTGTTTGATTAATTTTGCAAGGTGTCAAATGTCACAAAAAACAACAACTTGCCCATATTCAGCGAAGATCATTTTTTTTTTTTTTTTTTTCCTTCATGGAATTAATACTGTGACCAAATTTGCCCTAAAGGGGGGGTAACTTTGGTCAGGTCATTTTGAACCCCTAGGGCACCCTTACAAAATTATTAAAAATCTTTTTCAACTTCAAGGTGTAGAAGGGAACCCTAATGTCACAAAAAAGAGTTAATTAGAAATATAATTGGTTTTGTTTGGAAGCAGTGGTTTAAAAACTCTGAAAAGTGCCCAAAGTTACCCCATTTTACGGTATGTAAGGAAAGGATACCTTTCACTTTACATGAAATTTGGTTGAGATCATAAAGGGACAAAGTACCCTGCTCAAATTACACATAATTTTGCAATTTTAATGCAAAGTACAAGCAAATTATAAGAGCATAATATATTTTCTAAATCTCATCTGTGAGCATTTTCGCAGAAAAACACATAGATCGTCATATTACCTATGTCAATCATTGGGTGATGAAAGAGATTTATTTACATAATCTTCTCTATCTCATCCAATGGGCTGTACCATTTGAAACCTATACACCCCCTGTGGAAGACACCATCCTTAATCTTCCACACAGGGAGTGTGAATCTCAAATGGGGTTACCTTATGAATGGGTGAGTTCATTTAAAATCTACACCCCCTGTGTGTGAGATTAAGGTCATGTCTTCTAAAGGGGGTGTATACGGTCATGTCTTCTACAGGGGGTGCATAATGGCCCGGGATGTATGGATTCAACGGGAATAGAGCAATGTAATTTTAAACTTGACAACAAATGAGTTGTCACATCAATTACACATTAAATATGATGAATGCATGTGTATCAATTGCAGACTGATGCAGATAGAGTATTCAAATATTTATGTGTATGGAAAATTTCACACATTTTTTACAAAAATTTATTTTCATTATCTAAATCAATATATATTAGCCTATTGAAAAATAACACTTCAATGTTTTGCAAAAGTTCATTCTACAAATCATAAACACTTGTTTGATTTATTGTTGTTAATGAGTTTGTTAATGAGTTATGTACATTTTATAAAAGTGTTGTTGTTTCAGCCCTCTTTACAAATATAACTCAAGAACCACAGGACCTACAACAGTGATATTGGAATTCTTCTACACACTCGCTATGAAATGATTAATGCAATTTTTGCCAAAGTTCACTGCCATTCGCAAGATGCTGTGAACTACCAAACTGCAACAGTTTAAAATAGTTGCTAACCTTAACTGGTAAGACTGTGAAATTTTTGTGCCAACATTATATTATTTTACAATAAGCAATGAAGGATTTTACAAATGTGTGAAAATTTAATGCTGCAAAAAATGTGATTTCTTGCTGTAATTGAACAATTTTATGCCAGAAAAATATTATGGTTTACATTTGTAGTAATTAATCTAAATGAGCCATTTGTCACGCACTCACACTGTATCAATTTCTATTCTTTTGTGTTAATATAATCGTGTCAATTAAACAGGTTGCAATTTGCTGAATATTATTCTAAATTTCAAATTAGACGCACAATTTGTACATGTTCATAACATATTTTTCTGAGATGATTATATTTTGATCACATTTTTTTTTTATATTTGAGAAATCCAGAAATAATTATATTTTAAGCAAAAAAATAATAACAAATTTTGTCAAAAGATTTATTTCGTATACATTGTTTACAAAAATCCTATGAAAATCAGTTTGCAATTTTCCTAAAACTAATAATTTTCATATCTAACTTATACTCTGCATTAACTTGACAACATATGTTTGGCATATGTTACCAAATCCAACTCTAAAATAATAAGGAATTAAAAAACACATTTCAAATCCAACTTGTTTTTTAAAGCCTAACATAATGTTTTATACAAATACACATTCACAGCTCCTCCAAGAGCAGCAATTTCACAATTTTTTCTCAGGTCAATATGTTAACTCTTCTTACAGTTGTCGATGAGGATATATCCTCAAACTATGACATTTATGTCATGATTCGTATCTTCGGTTGAGCGTAAATGTGAAGTTCTGTTCATCAAACCAGAATGGTTCAATCAGTAAAATCAAATAACGATTTGACTTCTTGTTTTTGGCACGCATGCTAATCCATTTAAAGTCCACACTCCCCATGTTGAAGATTTTGGGAAGATAATTATTTTAAACATCTTCCACAGGTGGAGTGTGGATTTCAAATGGAAGGGCCCAATGTGATCAATATCCACTTCAGGTCATTAGCCCATCTCTAGTCAGTGGCGGCGCCAGGATTTATTTTTCGCGGGAGGGGGGCATTAGGGGGTAAAGTGAATTTCAGGGGGGCATAATCAACAAATTTTGTGCAAAATTACTCTGCAAAAAGTGGAAATTTTCGTAATTTTGGTTTTTTTTTTTGAGGGGGGCAACAGGGGGGGCAAGAGTTCTGACTGGGGCATTTCCCCCATTCCCCCCGTGGCACCGCTCTGTCCACTGTCTCTAGTCATCAAACATGTCATTTCAAATGTTCAGTTGACAATTTAACAGCGAGAAAATGAAATGCACGACAGTTCATAGCCTCTAAACATTCTATTCAACCTCTTGAGTAACCTCTTAATAAATCCTGAATTGCTCACTGAAATCAATAGTATGTTTGCATATATTATGTAGACTGCGCAAAAAGCTACAGGCGAAAACTATAGATCAGTTCCTTCCCTGAGAAAAAAACACACCCTCTTCCGGGTCTCCTTCACAGTCTGCTGAAATCAATATACTATTTGCATGTATTATGCGAAGACTGTGCACAGGTATATGGGATAAGAACCTGGAGATAAGAAGGGTTCCTAAAATAGAACCAAATTTAACCTCTGCCAAAGTTTTACTTCTATGAATATTTCTGCATATAGTTAGATGCAATGATGAGGATATGTATAAAGACTGTGCAAAATGCTACAGGCTAAAACTGGGGAAAAAACTCTTTGGAACCTCTTCACAGTCAGCTGTAATCAATATACCTTTTGCAAGTATTATGCAGAGACTGTGTACAAATATATAGGGTAACAGAAACAAAAGGGGTAACAGAAACAAAAGGGGTAACAGAAACAAAAGGGGTAACAGAAACAAAAGGGGTAACATAAACAAAAGGGGTAACAGAAACAAAAGAACAGAAACAAAAGGGGTAACAGAAACAAAAGGGGTAACAGAAACAAAAGGGGTAACATAAACAAAAGGGGTAACAGAAACAAAAGGGGTAACAGAAACAAAAGGGGTAACAGAAACAAAAGGGGTAACAGAAACAAAAGGGGTAACAGAAACAAAAGGGGTAACAGAAACAAAAGGGGTAACAGAAACAAAAGGGGTAACAGAAACAAAAGGGGTAACAGAAACAAAAGGGGTAACAGAAACAAAAGGGGTAACATAAACAAAAGGGGTAAATATAACAAAATTTAACCTCCATCACAAACTTTATCAATGAATATTTCTGCATAGGCCCTAGTTAGGTGCAATGATGAAGTTATGTAAAGACTGTGCAAAAAGCTACAGGTTAAAACTGGAACAAAATCCTCTTTGGAATCTCCTTCACAGTCAGCTGAAATCAATATACTATTTGCATGTATTATGTAAAGACTGTGTAAAAATATATACAAAAGGTGTCCTGAAATAACAGAATTAACCTCTGTCACAGACTACTTCAAATGAATATTAAGGCATATAATTGGATGTGATATAATGGGTTATTCCAGTTGAAATCCATACACCCCCTATGAAAGACATTATTTTATAATCTTCCACACAGGGGGTGTAGATTTCAAATGGACTCACCCCTTCAGGTAACCCCATTTGAAATCCACACTCCCTGTGTGGAAGATTAAGGACATGCTTTCCACAGGGGGTGTATGGATTTCAACTGGAATAGCCCGATGACATGATTTCCTTTGCAGAAAAATGTAGCCTCTTTCACACCTTCAAACAATGGCTGCATGAATTATGTAAAGGGCAGGGATGCCTTTGATTGTATGTAGATCATGATGAAAGGCTCAGGCGGCAACATATGCAACAAAATTCATACCCTTACTGAACAGCTTTGCCATTATCATGATTATGTCAGGGATTATGTGTAGAAGTCAATAGAGTGAATTTCATTTGAAGGATAGAAGTATAAGCCTCAATCAGTCAACATTAATAGGAAAATTTTCTCAGAAAAATTTTCTCATTAAAGGGAGTCTGCGGCAATCATAACATTATGCCTTATAGAAAAATAATTATCAAGCACGAATCACATGGTTTCATTTAAAACAAACTCATATTGACCATAAAATGAATAAAAACAGTCGGCTCTCAACATGCGATATTCAAAATTCCTGTGCCGAAATTGTCTAGGTGCAATGATGTAATGGTTATTTGTGCTCAATTGTCGTCAGCCTTCATTGTATTACTGGGACGTCATTGCACTCGACAATTTCTGTGCCCGGGAATTTTGAATTTCGCGTGTTGAGAGACGGATGTTTTAATAGTTTTTATGGTCACTATGAGTTTGTTTTAAATAAAACTACATTATTCATGCTTGATAATTAATTTTCTTACATATAAGGCATAATGTTGTGATTGTCGGACACTTCCTTTAAAGTTTACTGTCTGAATTGTAAACCATAATTAGATGTGCTTGAAATAACACTCTCTGATTTCAATTCCTAAGTTTAAAGGCACATTCAGTGATCCTAGCAAAAGTGTAAAACAAGATTGTGTATAAACATGATAAACTACTTAGAAGTGAAGGATAAGTTGTTACAATTTTCATTAGGTACTTTTGAAATTCAAAATATGGCAAAAAACAAGGAAAGTAGAAGTATTGAAAAAGTAGAATCCACATTCAAATACATATAGCTAATGTTTCTACTTAAGTGTTGACATTAGAGTTTCATGTAAAATGTCTTATTTTGCCTTTAATACACAGATTTTGGCTTTAACATGCCTATGTTTGTCATTTACCCTACTGTCTGAATGTAAAATAATAAAATACGCTCTGAAAAGCAAAATGTAATGTTTAAAAAGTGAAAGTAAAGTGGAACTTCTATTACATGCTTAGCCAACAGTCTTTGTAAGTTTTGGAGTATAATTTCACCATATTTTATAAGTGGTACCTCTGGAGAGTCTGCATTTTTAAATGAAGTTATTGTTAGCCCATATTTGTTGTCAATATTGGAGTATAATTTCACTGTTTTACAAATAGCACCTCTGAAAAAGCATGATTTTTTTAAAATTCAGAACTCTTGTAAATAGACAGTACTTCTTGAGCTGCAAATGAATACGGTAAAAGTCAATGTTTTGTGCTAAATTTATTTTCACATTTTTTGCATTTCAAGCACCTACCCTGAAAACAACAACACCAAAATCTATTCCTTACATGTAGGTCAAGGTAAGAAAGCTTAGAATGCCAATTTAAAAACAAATAGAGAAATTACAAATTACCAAAGCATAAAATATCAATTGTTCCAAAATGGCTACTTCTACAGTAAGTGTGATTTGTAATGCTGATGATGTACTTTTGATTCACAACAACATGGATGAGAGAGGTATGTATTGAGAATGCCCAATTAGGCTATTCCAAATGAAATCCTTACACCCCCTATGGAAGACTTGACGTTTATCTCCCATGCAGGGGGTGCAGATTTCAAACGGAGCACCCATTTATAGGCAATCCCATTTGAAATTCACACTCCCTGTGTGTGAGATTAAGGTCATGTCTTCCACAGGGAAAATAGCTCCGATGGTGGTTTTGAAAGTACTGCAGCATCGATTCATTTCCTTAATGGTGAATGTAGTTATATATTCCTTGTATTTTTAAGCATTTTAGAGTTGATTTTGTTATAAAAACAGCTTTTTTTTCTTTGTCACATATGAATTTGGTAGTAAACTGCTTGTTACTTGAGAAAAACAATTTTAAAAATAAATGCCCTTGTGCTAAATGTTAATGCTTGTCGTCCACACACTCACATAATAAGTGCACTTACATTGATTTGTGCAATTTCTCAGAACAATCAATATTTACCACAAAGTAAGTAATATTTTTTTTAACTTGATTTACCTGTAAATTGTTCACTGGCTTCAAAATAGATTTCCCGTTGAAGGACGTCCAGTAGACCCCATAGGTACAGCAAACAGGTGCCAGCCGATATCAACTGAGAAAAACAAAAGACAAATCATTGAAACATCATATTAAATCACATTGATCACATGTATAAATGAAGAGGGGTTATGGGAAGGGAAGGGGGAGGAGGGGGTTTGAAATCCATATAGAAGACAGAGGTACAGTAAACAGGTGCCAGCCGATATCAACTGAGAAAAACAAAAGACAAATGATGCAAATATCGTATTAAATCACATTGATCACATGTATAAATGAAGAGGGGTTATTGACAGGTGGGGGGGGGGGGTACTCTAGTTGAAATCCATACACCCGTATGGAAGACATTGAATCTCCCACTAAAGGGGTGTAGATTTCAAAAGTAACCCCATTTGAAATCCATACTCTCTGTATAGAAGATTAAAGCCTTAATGTACGATTTCCTTCCAATTTTAAACGGGATTTTAAATTTGTTATTATATACTGAAAATGCTGAAATAATGTTAGTAAGGGACGCACCATTAGACATCAAGGGGGGTTAGGAAGTTTTTAGGAATATTTTTTTAAATTTCATGCATTTATACACAGTTAGGTGAGGAAGGTTTTTTTTTTGTTTGTTTTTTAGTGTTGGTGGGGAAAGTTTTTTTTTGCTCATGTAGTGGGGAAAGGTTTTTTTTTCAAAACTTCCAACCCCCCCCCCCTTGAAGTCTAATTCGGAAGGGTTTCTGTCCATTTTGAGCTGAAATAACAAGGTTAAGTGAAAGGAGGACATAACGTCATAATTGTTGACTTACAAAGACAACATATTTGGTTGATTCCATTTAGGTGTAAGTTGGGACATGTGTAAACATTACAAATACCGTATTTCGTCAAATAAACGCCCCCGGCGGCGTTACATTTTCCCAAAGGGGGGGATTTATTCAAGGTCAATTTTAGAATGATAATTCCCGTTAAAATCATTAGGTAAACTTAAAACTCACGCTAAAATGACGAACTATGAACTAGAAACACTGACTTCTGGTTCACTTCTGGGTTTCCAATCCAGATTTTTGCCAATTATTGACGCTATTATCGACCATGTGCGCAAGTTGGTAAGCTTACTACACAAGATAGCATGGAAATATCGGCATTTTTGAATCATCTTGGTTGAAAAAAGTGCTGGGGGCGTTTATTTGAGGGGGCGACTATTTGACTAAATACGGTATGCCAAAAAAATCAGGTTTGAAAAAAATTTCATATTATAAGATCGAACATTATGGCTTTAAGTCGTGACTTCCACAGGGTGTATGGATCTCAACTAGAATACTCACAATACAAAGATAGTAGATAGATAAATGCAAATATTGATTAAATTCAAAAACTGTTTTCAATTTGTAGAACGAGGTCAGTACTTGTAAAAACTCACAATTTGTGTTAGATTTGGCCGAAAATATTGACTTTTGGTATATTGGGCTATTCCATTTAAAATCCCTAACCCTGTGGAATATTTTGGAAATATATCTTCCACAGGTGGAGTATGAATTTCAAATGCAATGAACACATTAAGCAGCTCCATTTGAATTTTCACACACCCTCTGAGAAAGATTCAACCTGAATCTTGCACAGAAGGAGAAGGAGGGTGAGTTTCAAATAGAGCTGCTAATATGTTCATTCCATTTGAAATTCATACTCCCCCTGTGGAAGATATTTCCAAAATTTTCAACAGGGGTAGTGTGGATTTTAAATGGAATAGCCCATTGATGGACCCAAAAAATTGAAAAATTGGTATGTTGATGGATGCACTTTCAGATTCTCAACAGCACCTCTCTACCCACACCAAACTTGAGTAAGCCCCCCCTCCCCTCAGGACAAATCTGGGAAGCCCATCCAGTATTTTAAAATCTAATGCAGCAATCTTTGATATTACCAAAATTAGGACAAGTAACTCCCCTGTCTTGGGCATTAATAGTTTTATTACCTACACCAAACTTGAGAAAGCCCCACCCCCTCCTCCCCTCCTCAGGACAAATCTGGGAAGCCAATCCAGTATTTCAAAATCTAATGCAGCAATCTTCGATATTACCAAAATTAGGACAAGTAACTCCCCTGTCTTGGGCATTAATAGTTTTATTACCTACACCAAACTTGAGAAAGCCCCACCCCCTCCTCAGGACAAATCTGGGAAGCCAATCCAGTATTTCAAAATCTAATGCAGCAATCTTCGATATTACCAAAATTAGGACAAGTAACTCCCCTGTCTTGGGCATTAATAGTTTTATCTTGATTGGAAATAGCAGTAAAATCCTGGTCAGGCTTTCCCTAAAGACATAGATGGTAGATAGATATATGTAAATATTGATTGAATTCAAAACAACAAGTCCCTTTCGATTTTGTAAAACGAGGTCAATAGTTTGCTGTGCTAGATACTGACGCTGAGATAAATCAGATAACGGAAAAGCAGAAAGAATAATTGCAAGTATAAAAAAAAATATGAAAAACTCAAAAATTGTTGATTTTTAACCACATTTTTTGAGATTACTAGACCTATATACTAGGACAGCGGATCTCAACATGTTTTATTTGGGGCCAATTTTGAAAACTTGGATAATTTTGCAGGCTAGTAAACCTTTGTAGGCATGAAAACGGTCTTGAAAAAACCCCACTGAAAACCATGTTTTTTATCATTTTCTGTGAATCTGATTAGGCTGAAAAACACTAAAAACAATAACAAAAAACACTGAAATCAGCTAAAATGCTGTAAATTTTCATGCCTGCCTTTGATAACATTGCAATTTGATGCTCAGATACATGTACTTTTCCTATTTTCTAATTTAGGGTTTCCCAGATTCAGCCAAAAATCCCTGAAAGGAGTGCTTTGTAGATCCACTATAACTTGGGAACATAATAAAGTAACATAAATTTGAAATATTATAATGATTAAAAGACACATCCATTTGTCTTTTGTATTACACTTTTTTTTTTTTTTTATTTTTCTGAATTAGGGAGTCATTTCAAATAGAGGCCTTGCATGTGACGTATCATCCCGTAAATATCATATGGCGGACTACTCAAATGCATTCAACAAAAGCATATGATTGCAATCTACCGTGACAGTTCGTCTCACACACATAACCCTGCACTACGATCAAATAGGTTGATGACAACGTTTGATTGAATGGACTGCACTCCGCCATAACTACGGTGAAGGACACCGGCTCAAATCCTTTGTTTGGAGCCAATCGATAATTTCATGCAGGGCCTCTATAAGACAGCAATAAAACCCCATGCTACTATGTCTTTATATGTGACCACTTCAGCAGGTTAATAAATACTTCTGTGCAGTGTAATTCAACATCACTAGTGTACTGTGAATCTGTAATTAACATTAAAGGGAGTAGGTATTTCACGTTATAGCATTTTGTCAGTACTGGTCGAAATGTTATTTGAATGCTAAGCTAATGATGAGGGTGAGTTGGGGCTGTGCAGTTATTATGTGTATAGGGAGCTATCAATGGGGAGGGGGTAAATTCTTAATGGTGTACCAAGGGTGACTAAGGGGCTGTGCAATAATATGTGTATGCAGGTGAATTCCAGTGGCGTAGCGTGGGTCATCACTTTGGGGGGGGGCACCTACCATGATGGGGGGGCACCGGATCTGATGGGGGGGCACAAGCCATTTTTCAGCAATTTTCCTGTGGAATTTTTTAGATTTCAGATCAATTGGGGGCACATGCTCCCCCCACTGGTGAATTCTCAAGATGGTCTGCTAAAAAATTGGTGGCCTCCCCTTTTGATAAGCAAAAAAAATCTTCAGTTCAGCTTTTGCGGTACCTCTATTTAAAATCTAAAATTGTTTAACCATGTGGTGTGAGCACATTTAAATGATTCCTACTATTTTTCTATGCCGCCAACTTTGTGTGTAATAATCATAGACAAGGTGCCTCAAGAAACTGTGCCAAAATCTGCTCCCCTCTGTTTTGACCTGCCAAGAATACCCCCCCCCCTTGGTATCTTGTTATAAATGCCCTTGCCAACAATATTTTCTGGGAAAAATCTGTTTACATCACCCTGATCTCCATCTCCTCTGACCACAGTAATTTTTGTCTGCAATATTACTTTTTGTCCTGACCAACTGAGTTGGCTAGATGGCTTTATTCCAGTGTAACAGACAATCTTTTTTGCCCAATCTCTGACCTGAGTAATTTTTGTCCCAGATCCCAGAAATGTAATGTCTACAATAAATGGGCTGTAAATGTCAGCGATTTCACTTTTGAGATATTGGACAGGCAAGCTTTGCAATGATATATTACATGTACAGGTTGCTTGATTGTAGTAAAATTCAGCCAAGAGCTAAGAAATCCTTTGTTTTCTATATCTCTAACATAGCTTTAATTTACATCTCATTTTGTGGCGGATGGTCACAAGATTTTTTGTCCCCTCAGACCAAATGGCTAATTATGTCTGTGTCTCTGTCTCTACTGCACTGCACTGCCATCTCTTCAAGTACCTTTAATATGCCATCTATGTTTTGATGTAGCTCCCACTCCTATATAGATGGGTCGAGTGGCCTGTCAAGTTCTATTGACATCATAATGTGAAGTAAGTTTGTGCAAAAGTGATGTTTGAGTCTTCAGACATGTTTGTATAATCCAAGAAACTCAAACACTTTTAAAAGTCTTTATACAATTCAAGTCGTTAATCAATTATTGAAGGTAAGACGTTGAAAACAACGTTCAATTACCGGAGGGACCTTCCAAGTAGGATTGGTCAGTAGGTGTTTTTTCACTTGTATTCTCAAAAACAATTCCATCAAAATCAATCTCTTTTAGCCCACAAATGGTTGATTTTACAGACAAACAGCAAAAAAACAACAAATAAAACCAAAAAAGCACAATCTGGGTCAGTCAGGTCCCTAGAACAGTGTTTATTTCTGTCCCCTAACAACAACTTTGAAAAGAGAAGATAAAACCAGTAAGATTGTTTTTTTACTCAGATCTACCCATGAGTCACAGAAAAAATATTACTTCAAAATAATATTACCCATGGTTTTGTGTATTTTATGACGTCAATTGTGGGTGAAATTAGTGGTTTTATATTTCCATGAAACAATAATAATTTGTGTATCAACTATACCCTATGAATTAATTTGATATATAAGATCTGATGGTATGCCTCTTTGTCAAAGGTATTAACCAACTTTGTTTGCCACATTTTGACCATCAATAACTTCTTTCATGTCATAGAACATCTATGTAAATACAAAAATAACATACAATGGAATTTTAGCTAGCCGCAAGACTAACTTCAACCAAAAGATTACAGCCAGTATAGAGATGTAGCATTTTATTTGCTCCCAAAAACCTAATGCAAAATACACTTTTGCTATTTGAAAAAAAATCTTTTTAGAATCAGAATGTAAACTAACAGTAATGTATGCCTCAAACCAGTGGCGTAGCATCATAGGGGCAAAATCCCATAGGAAAATTGCCAAAAAACGGCTTGTGCCCCCAATCAGACCCGGTCATGGTTGGTGCCCCCCCCCCCATTGGATGACCCATGGGGGGCATGTGGTCGGTGGGCAATTTGAGTAAAATGTCTTATTTTTTCTTAAATACATGGCTTTCGGCTGTACCACTATCAGACTATGTTAGCACATCTATGACAATGACCAAGGTACCAAAATCTGAAGTTTGATGATTTTACGATCATCCAGATGAGCAAATCACTGAATGGGCCTTTAACCTAATGGATACCAATGTTCTAATTTGCCGCCGTCACTCATCATATCACATCTATACATATCTCAGGAAGTGATGTAGGCTCAATTTCAATGACATTTCCAGCATATATCAGTCATATTTATTTGCATTGGGTTACACCTATTTGCATTGCAGGAAATGTAGGACACCAATGAAATCGATTCTATATACCATGTTAAAGCCATATTGGGCTATTCCATTTCAAATCCACACTACCCATGTGGAAGATTTTGGAAATAACTTCCACAGAGGGAGTATGAATTTCAATCGAATTATCACATTAGGCAGCTCCATTTGATTTTCATACACCCTCTGATAAAGATTCAACCTGAATCTTGTACAGAGGGTGGGTGAGTTTCAAATGGAGCTGCCTAATGTGTATTCTATTTGAAATTCATACTCCCTCTGTGGAAGATTTTTGGTTATATTTTAGTGTGGATTTTAAATGGAATAGCCCAATGTAACAATTCAATAAGAAATAGAATTGTATTTTTTTTTTCACAAAATGTTAATTTTCACTGTCAGATATATTTTTTAATTTTGGCCCTCAATCTAATACCAGTGTATACGTAGCCAATGCAAGCCACTCCTTTGAACGCGAGTTGGATTGGTTCTTTTGATAGGGTACCTGCAGGTAATATGGGACCATTAAGGACGTTTAGCTTATGTGCATAAAAACTATAGAAGATATGCCCAAAAGAGATTGTTATGATGAACAACCTGTCCTTTAAGATTAATAAAACAGGCAATGTTACCTTGTTTTTATGTTTGTTTGGGCGCTATGACGTCAAAATGACGTCATCGTCAAGTGTCCCATATTACCTGCATGTGCAGGTAATATGGGACACTGTGTTATCTCTATGGTGAAAATCAAAATGTTCAGAAAATCACTCTTTTGTTCTAAAAACATTTTTGTTACATGATTTTGAATGTTAAATGCAAATTTCAACAAGAAAATCAATTTTCTAAATAGTTTTGCTTTTCGCATTGACAATGCACACAATTTCCTATGTGTCCCATATTACCTGCACCCATTCAGTTGAAAATCAGAGAAAATAATCATTTATAAAAGGAAAGTGCCACTTTTCAGTGGAATTTTACCTGCTGATAAGCTTAACCCATCACCCATAACCCTCAGTACCAGAGTATTTGGATACACAATCATAAAATGTGGCGTCATTGATTTTATATCAGGCCAAAAAACCGACGTAAATTTTTGGGCAATTTCACTCTTTTTGGCATTGATTTCCAAGAGTTTGATACACAGACTCCAAAACTGCATTTCTAGAAGCACAATTGATGTCTCTAAACACTTAACAAATCAACTTAAAGTGTGTACCTTCTCTAAGCTACTTTTTGTTAAAATGAAAACAGGTGTCCCATATTACCTGCTGTCCCATATTACCTGCACCTACCCTACGTTTTGACTGCCCGCACGACATGTACTTATACTGTGTTATGAACATTGTGTACGTGTTTGACTATTATTGTCATCGAATTGTTCAGATTTTGACAACACTACAGCACCTAAAGTCTTGATTTTTGCAGGGTATGCTAGTTTACTAAAGTAGAGAATTTTGAAAAATGTTGAGGGCATCTTTCTCAGCAGATTTTACAATATGGCTTTAAAGGCAATGTCGGTGTTCTTTTAAAAAGGAAACATATTAATTGACAGTGAAAACTAACATTTTAAAAAAAAGAAATACAAATCTAGGCCCCCTTATTATAGAAATGTTATAAATTATTTTGCTTTAAAATCTGAGAGAAAAGTCAACATTGTGACATTATTCGCAACTTAAAAAGATACAACTATTTCAAATTTTGGATGAACTTTTTGAGCACACATACCACTTGTTCATAATTTTTCTTATTATAATAATTTGTTTAATTTTGAACACTTGTATTCTTAAAGGAATTTGGTAAGAATCTGGTGTTTAAAACCTAAACACTGCTGTTCTATACATGTGATGTGTTCTAAAACCTTTCAGAACACATTATTACCAGTGTTCGAATAAAGGAAAAATAAATGGGTTGTCCCATGGACAACCAGATTACAATGTTTGGTTGTCCGTCTAAGTTTTTGGTTGTCCGTAGGCCTACAAAGGTGACTTTTGGCTACAGATTTATGGTTGTCTGGTGGACAACCGAATCAGTATTTTTGGTTGTCCGGCGACTTTTTTAGTTGTCCCGGGCTAACGGACAACCAGAATTTCGAACGCTGATTATTACACATGTGTCATAATGTTTTAATATCTTTAGTACACATTTTTGGTGTTACAAAAGTACTGCATTGCTGAATGCATTAAAGGTGTTCTTTCTGTGAAATGTGCAAAAGTTTGTGTACATGCCTTTACAAAACTCACCCATATCAATCCAAATATATTGCCCAAACAATGCAATGAAAAAATAAACATATATTTAAATAATTCAATTCAGAATTAACATTCATAATTTAAAATAACAAAACTTATACTTTGAATTATTTAATTAAACAGACACACCCAGACCTAATAAAAATCTTTCATTGCCACATCGCCATATAATCACCTGCGCCATTTTAACTGACAATGACCTTTGCAAAACAATTGGTAAACTTCAATACCGACACACCATACACCATATAATATTTTCAATCAGATTTCAAAACTTACCAAAAAGAAAATTGCCGACACCAATGCTCCAGTCCTCAACCCACAACAGCAGTAACAGTGCTGGTTTACGATAGGCATTATTCCAATGTATATATCCTATTCCTGAATGAAGAAAAATATATCCAAAAAGTTATATATCCAAGGGGTAGAGAGCCACTAATTAAACTCCAACTTCCTTGTGTAGCGTAATCACCTATAGTGTTGTGCAGTATGTACTCCACCTATGGGTAAACTTAGTGTACAATCTACACTTAACAATAATCTATTGTGATTCTCTGACCTGTGTAGAATCTTGACCTACCACTCCCAAGTAATGGGTGCTTATGAATATTCATATTTCTATTGTTCAAAAGTAAACTTTATTAATGAATATTCATATGTACTATTGTTAACCGTTTGTGACAATATGAATATTCATAATGTGTGTATTGTTTGGGAATATAACTGTATGGTTGGTGAATATAACTGTGTGTGCATTGACTTTGACATGGTTCAATAGTTAAAATCTGTGCACTCCACTTTGCACTCACAATAGTGGCTATGCTAACTTACAGTATAGTAAATAGTGCCCTCAAATGTATTTTGTTAAGGGATCTAAAATGAGCGTTTATTATGCGTTTAGACAGTATTTTTGTGGGACATGAGAGCACCTCAGACCTATCGAATTGCATTCTGAATACTGAAGCATGTCTTTCTGATATCAAATAATTTTCATTTTTTGAAAATCACGATATAATACAAATTTTATGACAAATTATAAAAATTTGATATTTTTCACATTTTGATATATAACAGTCCTCAAGTAAATTATATAAATTTAATGTTATATTCTTAAAGTGTATGTAGCAGGGAGGAAAAGCCGACGGTCAATTGAAAATTTTGATATGGATTTTTTTCCCAAAAAGACCTAATTTTTTTTGATGTTTTGGGAAAAAAAATCCATATCTTCAATACGAAAGGTCAAAATTTTCAATTGATCGTCGGCTTTTCATTCCACCTACATACACTTTAAGTATAAATCATCAGATTTCTAAAGTTTACTTCAAGTACTGTTAAATATCAAAAATATCAATTTTTAATGATTTGCCATAAAATGTGTATTAAATTGCGAATTTCCAAAAATCAAAATTATTTGATATCAGAATGACAGTCTTCGTATTCAGAATGCAATTCGATATGTCTGATGTGCTCTGATGTCCCAAAATAAATACTGTCCAAACGTTCATACCCCAGCCCTTAATGCTTCCATGAATTGTAACTGGACATTGGGTAGGATTTGATTAAATGTAATTGTTACACCACTATGAGTAAATGTCAAACTGTTTAAGTGCACCATTCCATTTAAAATCCATACTCCCCTTGTGGAAGATTTAGCTAAAATCGTCCATAGAGGGAGTACCGTATAAGTTTTGAATAGAACAGACAGTTGGGTTACTTCCCTTTGAAATAGTCACTCCAGTTGTGGAAGATATAAGTAAAGCCATAATACAGTGGGAATATGGGTTTCAAAATTATTTACTCTGAAAAACATACCCCCAAATGATATTTCCAAAATCTTCCACAGGGGTAGTGTGGATTTTAAATGGAATACAGGACAAAAACAAATAAAATGTATGTGTTCCTGTTCAAATCACTGTCAATTCAGTTTGTTTTCAAAGTGCACCAAATCATGTCAAAACAACAAATATTAAGTAATAATTGGGATATTCCATTTGAAATCCATACACCCCCTATGGAAGACATGATCTTAGTCTTTCACACAGGGAGTATGAATTTGAAATGGGGTTACCTGAAAAGGGTGACTCCATTTGAAATCTACACCTCCTGTGTGGGAGATTAAGGTTCATGTCTTCCACGGGTAGTGTATGGAATTCAACTGGAATAGCCCACTCTAGAATGGTCACAGTTATTATTCAAATTGAGTAGAAAGAGTTAATTCATAGTCAAAACATTGCACTCCTAAAATGTGATATACCTTATACACTTAAAGGAGGATTTCATAATCCTAGCATCCTCTTTTTATGACATTTTTCAGTAGATATCCATGAAAAAGCTTATTCCCAAAATTTGAGTTGATTCCAATTTTGCGTTTATGAGTTATGCATGATTATGCATATTACACTGCTCCAATGTATTGTTTATTTCGTTCTGGTATACCAGAACAATTCAAATTTGCGATATTTTTGCTAAAACGAATTAATCTGCAAGTAATTTTTGGTACATAAACATTATGTAGCCAGAGGTTTCCAGTAGTATAAAAATCTCGATGAGGTTGTGGATCACGAAATGCCCTTTTAAGAACACAATTATTTAAAAAGTGAAAACTTATCAAAGAAGTAACATTTTACCTTATGCAAGAAGAAAGAAACAACACTGAGCGGTAATCTTTCATTCTGATGTATAGACCACTTGACATGTGATGTCATTGCCCGGCAGTATGTGCGCAAACTATGGCAATTTCCAATGTTCTTTGCCCTGCAGTGTGCGTACGCATCATTGTTTGCTCAGGGTACGTGCATTTTAAGTCGCCCACCACATTTCATATGAGTACAAGAGAGCCATTGAACAGTGTAGCAGTTCATTCAAGCATATTGATAGACCAGTCCCTGGCCTTTGTTGATAAACAATGATGTCAAGTGGTCTATATACTTTATTACATTAGAAAACAAAATATATATATACGTATGTTGCCCCCCCCCCCCAGTAAAAACACAAAATTACAAAAAATTCCACTTTTTGCAGCAATTTTGCGCACAATTTGTTGGTCCCCCAATACCTCTCGAAATAAAATCCTGGTGCTACCACTGGTGCCCCCACAAGACAACATTTTGGACTGCTATGGAACAAACCACTTTTCTATAATTTATAGCTTTTATATCCATTTTCATATAACTCCCATTTTCGTAACATAATAGCAAAGGCCTGGTTTCAAAAGCAATACATTTGAACTTTTTAAACCACAAAAAAACATTTACGAATCCCCAAACTAGCAATTAGCATTGGTAATGCAAAAACAACCATTTTTTTTTTAAAATAACAAAATTGCTGCAATACATCAAATTTTAATTTGCTTATTATTATGATTATAACAAAAACAACAACATATTAAATGGTAAAACATACAACGCAATGAAAGCACTGTGCGCAGACACTGCGGCACTAAGTAATATCAGTGTGCTATTCGAGTTGAAATTCACACCCCCTATAGAAGATGTTACCTTAATCTTCCACACAGGGAGTTTAGATTTCAAATGGAGTCACCCATTCAGGTAACCCTGCTTGAAATTCATGCTTTTCACGCTCCCTGTGTGGAAGATTAAGAGCATGCCTTTCACAGGGGGTTTGGATTTCAACTGGAACAGCCGATTCGTTCCGTCATGCTATGAAAATGGAGTACCTCAAAACTGCACTCCACCTCATAAGTATAGGCATACATATTCAACACACAGGCTTTCTCTTACAACTTGTGAATGTGAAGTACTCCAGCTCTCTTCCTGTCAATGCCAAATGGGCCAAATGCATTAAAGCTGAGAACTGCTGACACAGAGAGCAATTTTTACCAGAAAATGTACATGCTTAGCAATTTTTAGGCTATTTTAGTTGAAATCCATACACCCCCTATGGAAAACATAATCTTAATATCCTACAATGGGGTGTAGATTTCAAATCAGTCACCTATTCAGGTAACCCCATTTGAAATTCACCCTCCCTGTGTGAAAGATTAAGGTCATGTCTTCCATAGGGGTTATGGATTTCAACTGGAATAGCCCATTTCCACTATATGACTGTGATTGAAAATATGGCACACCCTGGACAATTTATAATAGTGGGGGGGGGCATCCTGTGGGGGGGACACTGTCAAATAGTGAATTGTCATGATAGATTTGGTTTACATGGACTTTTTTTTATTTCCTTTGTGATTGTTTGAACTTCAATTTGGAATAAGGCATATGAAAATGCCATACTATAATTCACATGATGAACTTTTTTTACATGAATACCCAATGTTCTGGTTTCTCAAATATACAGTAAATGAATCTATAAGTAAATGAAAAATGTACATGAAAATGAATTGAAGTAATACCAATAACAATTCTTCATCTGCATCACATACTGTCGTATCTCAAAAGGCTGCCTTGTGTGATTTTATTTTCATTGTTGTATTTTATACGATTATTTGATATGTGAACATGCTTCTCTCTTTCATGAATGGACATGAAGTTTTAATATTGTGATAATACCAGTCAAATTTAAAATATAAATTTAATTTTACAGAGTATTACATCACAATTAGATGACAATAATAAAAAAACACAAAAGGCAGCCTTTTGAGATATGATCGTATGTGAAGCAGACGACAAATTCTTACAATTTTCCACCTTTAATTTAACCATCTTCTCTCGTCTTTTTTTATCTCTACAGATCTGAACATTTGATAAATTCCCCAGCATGATGATGACATTTCCTAACGCAAACATAGCTTTGCTCTCATCGACATAACCTGCCAGCCTCACACGGTGACGTCGTACAACTATAAATCACTGCCGACTTGAAGTGTCAAATTGCCGAGTCTTTTAAACCAGCTGTTTCATTTATAGGCTTTGATTTTACTCTTAAAAAGTGTCCACGTGTACTCTTGGATCATGCTACGCCGATCGGAAGACATAAGTGGTAGCTTAGAGAGCCTGAATCAGGTCGACATGCATGAGAAATTAAACCGCCATCAGACTAGGAGATATAGCTGCCCACAGATCATGACCGCATCGACGCTACTGATGGCGGAAGGGACTAAAGTGAAGGAGATAGAGGAGGAGGAAGAGGAGGAGGAGGAAGATGAAGATCGAGATGAAGATAACGTCTTCACTAATGCTTTTTTCGATAGTGCCTATAAGGGTTCTATGGATGATGACGACGATGTCATCCGTAGCAACACCGAGTTTCTTCTGAACGTGATGGAGATCCAGCAACGCAAACGTCGAGGGAGCTCTAAGAGCGCTTGGGATTCAGACGATGATGATATGCAGGAGAAAATTGATGAGGATGTGGAGGATAAGCCGTCAAAAAGAATGTTGTGGGCTGCGCAAAATAACGAGATTGAGATTTTGAAGGAATTACTAGCCAGTGATAAGGATTTAGTGGACTGTTTAGATGAGGATTTATATACTCCTTTACATCGTGCGGCGTATAATGGTCACACTGCTATGGTGCAGTTATTGTTAGACAATGGTGCTGCCGTCGATGCGTGTACCGTCGACGGATGGCAACCCTTACATTGTGCATCAAGATGGAACAATGCATCGGTAGCGACGATTCTGTTGCGACATAACTCTGACATAAACGCACAGACTAACGGCGGGCAGACTCCGCTACATTTAGCCTCTTCCAATCCAGAAGCCAAAGAGACGTTAAAGGTTCTCCTACTAGACAAAAATCTTGATATGGACATATTAAACGGTGCCAATGAGAAAGCGTATGATATAGCAAGGCGTGCTGGTAGATTAGTGCATTTATTTGAAACATTAGGCCTAGATGAAGAACAAGTAGATAAAATGCCTTCTTCTAGTTCAACAAACTGACAGTATATTGCTTGTAATCAATCACCAGGGCTATCTAAAGAGTTCAGATCCAAAATGGGATATCACTGCAAAAACTTTGGAACATATTGGACCCAAAAAAATAATACATCGTCGTTGGGCAAGAAAAACCTCTGTGCTTGTGGCCCCTGAACATGTTTAAAACAAAACTGGCAACAGGTTACATAGGAGGTTTTTCTTTAAACATGTTCAGGGACCAATGACACATACAAGGTTTTCCTAAACAACAACGACATGTAGAACACATTAAAGGCGTTCTAAATGTAACAAATATAGAACACATTCTTGGTGTGTTCCAAGTGTGTTATTGATGTGTTCTTGATGTGTTTTAGTGTGTTCTTGGCATGTTCTTGATGTGTTCTTTAGTGTGTTCTGATAGTGTTTCACAAGAACACAATGATGTTCATACGTTCTGGATGTGTTCTAGAAGTGTTTTCAAATCCGCCATTGAGTCAACAATTGTTCTGGATGCGTTCTGTAACATTTTGAACACCCGCAAAAAAACATGTTCTGCATGTGTTCTCAGGTGCTGCGCATCATGTTCTGCAATTTTGCAGTGATATCAAATTGTTGCCTTGTGTAGTGGGCTAATCCATTTAAAGGCCACACTACCTCTGTGCCGAAGATTTTGGAAATATCTGCCACAGGGGGAGTATGAATTTCATATGGAATTAGCACATTAACCAACTCTATTTGAAACTCATCCTCCCTTTGTTGAAGATTCAGGTTGAATTTTTCTCAGAGGGTGTATGAAATTCAAATAGCGCTGCCTGATGTGCATATTCCATTTGAAATTCATACTCCCCCTGTGGAACCTATTTCTAATATCTTCCACAGGGGTAGTGTGATTTTAAATGGAATACCCCATTGTTGTATTATAATAGGGTTATTATATGCAATCAGATACCTTTAAAAGAAGGGCACCAAGTAAAGTAAATGATGTATTAAAAGCTATGTCAATTCAAAGAAGACTTTATGTACAGGTACGGCAAAAAAACAAATATAAAATAAAACTCTTTTAATAACACTATTACTAACAACACAGGGCAGTGCATGGCATATATTACATTTTGTTTGCAACTGTGGATGGAAAAAACAATTTATCACCCGGCAAAAGCAGAAACATTTTACAAAAAATGTTTAATTGTTGGGTTATAAAGGGTATTAAACGTATTAATAATGTTCCAAAAACATTTTTGAAAACATATTATGCAAAATGTTCTCCCCCAAATTTAAGAATTGACAAAAATGTTTGCAACAATGTTTGCAACAAATATTATACAATAACATTTTGACAAAATGTTGTTGTACTGTTTTTTCATATAAAACGTTTACATGACCTTTATATAACCCAACATTTAAATGTTATTAAAACATTTTGAATAAAACCAAAACGTATTTATCACACGTATATACCGTTTTAAACACAATTTTTGTGTTTGCTGGGAAGTTTACATTTATATCATTTCATAGATATCTACACCCATATATATTCCACCATATTATAGAAACAATGTTTTTACAAGCCGACGACGAATGTCGGCTTGTTCTGTCTCTTCTCAATTCTTTCTTACAAGCCGACGACGGATGTCGGCTTGTTCTGTCTCTTCTCAATTCTTTCTTTCTTCTTCTGGCAACTCGTGACCTTTTGCGTGACTTGCCCCGTTTCGCCCTAGCTCTCTTATGCTTCGACAGATTTCAACCATAGTTGAGCCAAATGACCACTGGACTAGGCCAAACCTTACATTTGACTTTGACCTGACTGTGACCTTTGACCTTGACCTTATGGCCAAAAATGTTGATTTCACAAAAAATGCTACTCCTTCCACAAATTACATGCAATGATCATGTGACTCACGCATAGGAATCAACATGTAGAGGTGCTTAAAACTTCCTAAAAAGAATTGAGGTCAAAGGTCATTAAGGGGTCATTTCCGGTCAAAATCTGAAAAATTTGTAAAAAATATTCAAAAAATCACTGTCTGTACAAATTACATAGCAGAGAGTCGCCATTAACACACATGCATTGCTATTAGCCAGGGTCTTTAGGATGCCTACAGTTTCGGGTCAAAGGTCATTAAGGGTTACTTCGGTCAAAAACAAAAATTATCAAAATGTTCAAAACATTTTTATCTCAAAATGTAAACAGACCAGAATAATATAACCAACATACATGAATTAGTGTTCCCTGATGTATGCATGGTATTTTTTTGGGGGGGTCAAAGGTCATTAAGGGGTCACTTCCTGTTTTTAGCTGAATAACTTTAAGAATTTTTATCTCAAGAACTGAACATGTTAGAATTTTTTAATTAAAATTGGAACAATGCATTTTGTCGGTGTACATAAGGGTTTTTTTTCATTGAGGTCAAAGGTTATTGAGGGGGTGAAAAGGTCAATCAAAAATTTAAAAAAATCAAAATCCATGTTTAAGTTCCGATTAAGCTGAAATTCACCAGGAATATTTCTTATGACATCCTAAGCACAATGCAAGAGCAGTTGACCCCATCCGTAACCCAGGGGTCAAGTTATAGGGGTCAAATTGCGGCTTGTATTCAGCGTCTGTTGACTCTAGTTCTTTCTTTCTTCTGGCAACTCGTGACATTTTGCGTGACTTACCACGTTTCGCCCTAGCTCTCTTATGCTTCGACAGATTTCAACCATACTTGAGCCAAATGACCACTGGACTAGGCCAAACCTTACATTTGACTTTGACCTGACTGTGACCTTTGACCTTGACCTTATGGCCAAAAATGTTGATTTCACAAAAATGCTACTCCTTCCACAAATTACATGCAATGATCATGTGACTCATGCATATGAATCAACATGTGGCAGTGCTTAAAACTTCCCAAAAGAATTGAGGTCAAAGGTCATTAAGGGGTCATTTCCGGTAAAGTCTGAAAAATTTGTAAAAAATATTCAAAAATTCACTGTCTTTACAAATTACATAGCAGAGAGTCGCCATTATCACACATGCATCGCTACTAGCCAGGGTTTTTAGGATGCCTACAGTTTTGGGCTCAAAGGTCATTAAGGGGTTAATAAAAGTAAAAAACGAAAATTATCAAAAATGTTTAAAAAATTTTATCTCAAAATGTAAACAGACCAGAATAATATAACCAACATACATGAATAAGTGTTCCCTGATGTATGCATGGTATTTTTATTTTGGGGTCAAAGGTCATTAAGGGGTCACTTCCTGTTTTTAGCTGAATAACTTCAAGAATTTTTATCTCAAGAACTAAACAAGTTAGAATTTTTTAATTAAAATTGGAACAATGCATTTTGTCGGTGTACGTAAGGTTTTTTTTTCATTGAGGTCAAAGGTCATTAAGGGGTCAAAAGGTCAATCAAAAATTTTCAAAAAATCAAAATCCATGTATAAGTTCCGATTAAGCTGAAATTCACCAGGAATATTTCTTATGACATCCTAAGCACAATGCAAGAGCAGTTGACCCCATCCGTAACCCAGGGGTCAAGTTATAGGGGTCAAATTGCGGCTTGTATTCAGCGTCTGTTGACTCTAGTTATGTTTGTTTTTTCTTAATTGATATCAGTATTCATTGCCAACACTGAAATACTAGACCAAAAAAAAATGTACGCAATGAACAAAGGTTACCCCATGTTGGTGTACTCTCATCCAGGCATTAATTATGCCTTGACCAAGAGCTAAAATGAGCTCTTGGTCCCATAGATGGCTCCTGATCCTATAGACCACTTGACATATGACGTTATTGGCCGGCAGTATGCGCGCAAATTATGGCAATTTCCATTGTTCTTTGCCCTGCAGTGTGCGTACGCATCATAGTTTGTTCAGGGCACATGCATTTTAAATCGCCCACCACATTTCATATAGTACAAGAACAGTGTAGCGGTTCGTTCAAGCATATCGATAGACGAGTCCCTCGCCTTTGTTGATAAACAATGATGTCAAGTGGTCTATAGTTTGTAGTGTAAAATATTGGACACATCAGGAGCCAAAACTGAGAAACCATGGGGTAAAAAAAGCCTGAGGTTTTAAGTGGTATAAAAATCTCAACTTTTTTTGAGAAAAGTGTGGGATGAAGCTTTGGATCACAAAATGCCCTTTTAATGCCAAAACAAATACTGTAAAGTGGAAATTTCTGTGCTATTGATTTTTGCACTTTGAGAATTTTAAACTGTTTCCTAGCTATGGCACTTTTGCATTTTGGTCACCCATCAAAGCCTATTTAAAGCTCTCAATATGAGGGCAGTATTTAGTTTGAAGTCATGTGTGTGTTTTGTATTGTGACAAATGCAGCAGCTACAAATTAGAGTATTGGATGTTTGTGCAACATTTTCCATGCAACATTGGGTTATTCCAGTTGAAATTCATACCGTACACCCCCCTATGGAAGACATGGTGAATTTCAAATAGGGTTACCTGAATGGGTGACTCCATTTGAAAACTACACCCCCTGTGTGGGAGATTAGGGTCACATCTTTCATACAGGGAATAAGGATTTCAACAGGAAGAGCCCTATGATGCTGATGTGTTGAATAACATATCCCAAACTCTTGTGAGCAACTTTTACAGTCACTAGATATACCCGTGTGTATAATTAAACATGATTTCAAGCTAATATTTCATTTGTTTTTTTCAAGATACTTATTTCCAAATGCTTGTACTTTGCAATACATTGATGAATAGTGCCCCAATATAATCCAATATAACCAAAATGGAAGTGCAGGATGAAGGGCAATTGCTAACCCTCTCCACACGGTGCCGGTCCGCTATCCCTAAGGACTGATATCTCTAAGGTTCGCTATCATTAAGTACAAAAAAGATCCACTATACCCAAGGTTCCATATCACTAATTCGGAATAATGTTCACTATTTCTAAGGTTTGATATCACTAATTTCAAATAAGGTTCGTAGTCACTAATTTTAACGAAGTCCCGCTATCTCTAATTTAAACAAGGTTCGCTATCTCTAAGGCTCACTATTACTAATTTTAAATAAGGCCCGCTAACTCTAACTTTAACAAGGTCCCGTATCTCTAAGGTTCGCTATCTCTAATTTCAAATAAGGCCCACTATCTCTAAGGTTCGCTATTACTAATTTTAAATAAGGTCTGCTATCTCTAATTCGCTATCTCTAATTTTAAATAAGGCCCACTAACTTAAAGATAACGAACCTGGTTTGAAATTAGAGATAGCGAACCTTAGAACTAGTGAACCTAATTGAGAATTAGTGATATCGAACATTAGTAGAAGTAGCAGACCTTTTTTAGACATAGGGAACCCTTTTCTCTATTAGAGATAGCGGAATTTTCATCTCCATTGAACTTACACATTAGTGATAGCGAACCTTAGAGATAGCGAATCTTAGAGATAGCGAACCTTAGAGATAGTGGTCCTTAGAGATAGAGGGATGTTGCGCTCCACACATGTGTCAACTGCAGACAACAAGTTTCAAATTTTCTTTCAAAATGTACAATTTCATGACCATATTTGGAATCGGCATGCAAAATGCAAGGAAATGAATTCAAACAAGCCCACTATTGGTTCAGAGGTTCTTGAGATAGCTCTTGATATTTAGAGAAAATATCTCAAAACTTGAACTTTTGATCTTGAAGGCTCTGGCCAGCACGCAAAGTATCTAAAGGAAATGCTATATGAATGTGTGTTTAAGTATTATGTAACATTTAGAGAGTTTAACACATGTATATTTGTAAAGGACAATGGTGGTATGTCATCTTCACAGAAGGGAAACTTTATGATAAAGGTATAACAATTGTGTAAAATTTATAAAATGTGTTTTTGTTTTTCCCAAAGAGAATGGACTCTGCTGTTTGTTTATCGTTCATGGAGGGTAAAATAGTGTACAGCCTCGGGATTATTTCCCCTCTGGCCATCTACACTCTAAATTTCAAGGATTTAAACTAATCCTTGTAATTTATAATTTAAGAGTGTACCTGGTAAACTGTGATTGTATGTGCCTCTTTGTTTGGGTTGTGTCAAACATTTGTACCGCTCAAACTTAAAGACACAAATTATCCGCAATATCAGGCTATTTTGGTCTCCATGAGTGACAATCCAATGGGCTATTCCAGTTGAAATCCACACGACCCCTGTGGTCGATTTTGGAAATATCTCACACAGAGGGAGTATGTTTTTCAAATGTAATTGGTCAGGGTTAATCATTTTGAAGCCATACTCCCCCTTTATTATGGTTTTACCGTATTCGTCCGAGTATAGTCCCACGTTCGAGTATAATCCCACCCCCCCATTTTTCGAAAAATTTCAGAAATTTTTTTTTTTTTTTTTTTTTTTTAGGTCAACCATGAATGATCCTAGCATCTAGGTCCAGGGACACACAAAACCGGAAAAAATAAACTTAAAAAAATTTTTTTTTTTTTTTTTTTTTTTTTGGTTGAAATTGAGTATAATCCCACCCCCAATTGTGGACAATTTTCACATAAAAAACGGGTGGGACTATACTCGGACCAATACGGTACTTATATCTTCCACAACTGGTATTTCAAATGGAAGTTACCCGATTGTTTATTATATTTAAAACTCATACTCCCTCTGTGAAAGACTTTAGCTAAATCTTTCACAGGGGTAGTGTGGATTTTAAATGGAATAGCCCAATGTTACACACAAGGCAATTCTAAGGTTTTGGGTCTAATTTCTATGTTTTTTCTTATAACAAAAGTGGTCTGTCAATGCTGAGTATAATGGCATTGACATACTTTCGGTGAATGTACTGGCTTTATCGTAAAGGTACCAGAAGGCTTACATTTGTTAGTACCGTATATGCAATGTGGATTTTTGAACTATAACCATTGTAACAATGTTGTTTTAAGTATTAATTACGTTAGTATGTTCAATGTTCCTATAGAAGAATCTGGTGGCCAGCAGTCAGTCATGGTATTACACCACAAAATACAGAGTCCATCATTGGTTTGCTTACAAAAACACTGCTTTCCTGTCTTTAGAAGTTCCTGAGTTAATACAGACAGCTATGGTGGTTGAATTTAGTATTACCATTTTGACTTGGAGAAACAATAGTTTAAGCAGCATTTTTATTTACGGTTGGACCTCAAGGAAGAACAGATGATTAATCATGTTTTCAACTGATTTAGTGTCCCTGATTAAAGAAGAAATTGAACAAAAACAAAACCTAGAAAACTAGCGGGCTCACATAAAAGACATAAAAGGGAAATATCAAGTATATGTTTCCATACAGTATTGAGGAGAAAAATATCATTAAAATTATTAAACATCACTCATGACTGACATCAAAATGGGGGGGGGGGAATCCTGACATTTTCTACTTTTTTCAATCTTTAACCACAGACTGTTTTATGCTTTAACTTCGCAGTCCTATCTTTCTCTTGGCAAAAAAAAACCCAAGAGAGGGCGCTATTGGCTTATATACTGTGGTGTGATCTCTCATCCATGCTATGGTGTTACTGTTATGAGCGTTTCTCGTTTTCTACATCAAAAGAAGTATATGGCAGTGTAATTATGATTAAATAATCCACCAAGTATATTGCAAAACAAATGATTTGATAGATTCAGCTGCTTAATTTAACATTCTCATAGATGTATGTTGAGAAATGGATGAGAAATTGTACATTTAAAAGGATCCATTAGAGGTGTTTAGGCCCTTTGCAGCACATGTTTTCTACCTTGTGAAGGAGTTGACTTTACCATTGACCTGAGATGACCGTAGGTCAAATCAGTGAAGTGTACAGTGTCGGGATCTTGAGGCCCTGGTCACGGTTGAGTTGTGGCGAGTGTCTCCTGATTTGTATGGCTTCCCTCACGTGGGCCGGGGTGTGGGTACTCTCTGTCTTCTCTGCTGAGCACTTTAACATGTCATTTTCCCAATCTGTGTGTCTGTACCAACGCACTGAATAGTCTAGTGTTCTATTGTGTCCGATTTGAGCGCTGACATATTGGAAAATGTTGCCAATCAATATTCATGAGAGTGTACATTCAACGTCCAATTTTCGAAATTGGGTGACTTGTGCTTTGCAGGTGTAAAATACATCTGACTGGGCGTTTTAAATACGTAACGCATAAAGGCATTGCCATCATCGAATGGCTGCCTATAGTGCTGTTAGTGTTAGGCCTATGTGGGGGGGGGGGAGCTGTGTTTAGTTTCTATAATAATTATTATAAAAGGCCTACATTTATTTGTCATTCATTTCTTTTCCTTTCTCTGTACTTGCTAAAGTATCACTCCCTTTTCTTATCTCCCTTTACTTCTCCATCCCCTCTTACGTTTTGTCCCCTCTCATTCCTATCATTTTCCTTACCTTTCTATTTATTTACGTCTATTTATTTATTTCTCTTTATTTTTTCCTCTTTCTCTCTTCCTCCAGTCCCCTCTCATTCTTCATACCCCCTCCTCCACCCTCATCCCCTCCCAAGACCTCTCACAGAAGAGCTGCCCCCTTCAGTACGCCACTGATTATGATATTCCCCTTCTTAAAATAAAATAAAATAAAATCTCAATTTGTAAAACAACTTTTATATAGGCCTATACCGGTATACTTATTATATGTTACATGTATACGTAGCTCCCGGGACGTAGCTATTTAATACCATTATTGTACTATTGACATGCAGACACATGGCAGCCTTGATGCGTAATCATTCAGCAAGCGCATTCAATTTATTTAAATGAAGCACCTAATGTCAGTGGGGTGACAACGAAATATGCATTAGCGGCTAATGTGTGCCTTTTGTGCTTACGGCTACTCAATCACACCCTTGAGTTTATGTATAACAATAGGTACTTTTCGTTCCATTAAGCGCTTTCACGCGACTTTCATTTGATCACTTATTGACAGTAGCCTGCTAGGTAAAGCGTTAATACACTGTCGGGTCAGCTTACTGATTTAATGGCGGAAGCCCTTTGTCCCAAACAAAAGGTACCTTTCGATGAATAGCTTGTCAGATTTCAAATCGGCACAAGGTTTCAATGCGTTACGTAATCTATTTCCTCTCCATCTTATAATAGCTCCATGGTCTGTACTATGTTCGAGATCCTGACACTGTACACTTCATTGATTCGACCCAAGGTCATCTCAGGTCAATTACGAAGTCAACTCCTTCACAACATCTTTGGAGGATGTGTGTCTTCACATCAAAATATTGAGGTTAGTCTCAATTATTTTTGTGTTGAATGACCGTTTAAACCTTAACTGCTGTTTTAACTGCCAACACGTATGAACATTCACTCGAACAGATGTAAAATGTCATAGTGATTATGAGAAAAATATGAGCTTTGCTATGCTGTGTTCATTTAATTGCTTTTCTGAGAAAATACTGTATCCTCTCATCGTTTGTTTATAATAATCATGTCCTTAATTGGAAAATTATGATGAAGAAAAACATACCTGTGTGGACCGAACAAATAAAAGGCATTCCCAGCTATTTGTTAATGATCAAAGTGTACACATAATAATACCTCATATACCAGCTCACTGTGAATCTGTTATGTTATCTCATGGTTGTGTGATAGACTAAGGATACCAGCTCACTGTGAATCTGTTATGTTATCTCATGGTTGTGTGATAGACTAAGGATACCAGCTCACTGTGAATCTGTTATGTTATCTCATGGTTGTGTGATAGACTAAGGATACCAGCTCACTGTGAATCTGTTATGTTATCTCATGGTTGTGTGATAGACTAAGGATACCAGCTCACTGTGAATCTGTTATGTTATCTCATGGTTGTGTGATAGACTAAGGATACCAGCTCACTGTGAATCTGTTATGTTATCTCATGGTTGTGTGATAGACTAAGGATACCAGCTCACTGTGAATCTGTTATGTTATCTCATGGTTGTGTGATAGACTAAGGATACCAGCTCACTGTGAATCTGTTATGTTATCTCATGGTTGTGTGATAGACTAAGGATACCAGCTCACTGTGAATCTGTTATGTTATCTCATGGTTGTGTGATAGACTAAGGATACCAGCTCACTGTGAATCTGTTATGTTATCTCATGGTTGTGTGATAGACTAAGGATACCAGCTCACTGTGAATCTGTTATGTTATCTCATGGTTGTGTGATAGACTAAGGATACCAGCTCACTGTGAATCTGTTATGTTATCTCATGGTTGTGTGATAGACTAAGGATACCAGCTCACTGTGAATCTGTTATGTTATCTCATGGTTGTGTGATAGACTAAGGATACCAGCTCACTGTGAATCTGTTATGTTATCTCATGGTTGTGTGATAGACTAAGGATACCAGCTCACTGTGAATCTGTTATGTTATCTCATGGTTGTGTGATAGACTAAGGATACCAGCTCACTGTGAATCTGTTATGTTATCTCATGGTTGTGTGATAGACTAAGGATACCAGCTCACTGTGAATCTGTTATGTTATCTCATGGTTGTGTGATAGACTATAAGAGTTCAATAAATCTGCATGAGAGTGCAATGTCACAAACGATATGTTTATATAACTTGTTTTAATTTATGATGCTTGAGTCTTTTAGACAATTAAAAAATATCAAATACCCATCAGAATAAATTACACAAAGTAGTTGTTAGAACTCACTTTAAACCCAAAGAGGCTCTACTTGAAATTGCCCTGTTTGTAATGCTTTGGTAAATCCAAAATTTGGTTTGTAGCTCATGAAAGGCAAATAGCCTAGTATACGTCCTACTTTTATCGGCTAAAGCCCAAAATGGGCTATCCCATTTAAAATCCACACTACCCCTATGGAAGATTTAGTTACAGTCTTCAACAGAGATAGAATGAGTTTTGAACACAAATAGACAGTTGGGTAACTTCCATTTGAAATATACACTCCAGTTGTGGAAGATATACGTAAAGCCATACAGGGGATTATGGGTTTCAAAATGATTAACCCTGACCAATTAGTCAGTTACCTAAATCCCCTACGAGTCGGGTCTTTCAAAAGGTCCTCATTCCACCCTGAAACAGTTCCTGCTTTCAAAAATCAGTGCTACACATCATACTAAAAGACGGCCGAATGCAAGCAGTGCTCGAAGTAAGACAGGCCTTTGGGCTATATAGACAGGCCTTTGAGCCAAAAGCCTGTGAAATTCACTGTGTGCCCATCAAGATGCTACCAGGCCCATGATATTTTGTCACCAACTTGGCCACACATACTTAATACTGACTTCAACATCAATCAATGTCATTACATGCTGTTGATTTGCAAGTCTGAAATCTTGCAAAGTCAAAGTGTCACAAAACGTGGACCATTTTAACATTAATAATGTACAATTTCAGTTTGCGCCTGTGAAGAATGATGAGGGCCAATTGATTTCAAATCCAAGGGCCAAGATTTATGCTAATTTTGGGAAAATGCACCTAATCAGGGGAAAAACTAAGGAATTAGCTATTACAGCAAATGAAGTGAGCCAAACTTGAATTTTTGAACAGTCAGGGTAAAAGAGACCTGTGGCCCCAAACTTTTGAAACTGCCTGCAGATGCCACAGTCCAGTTGTGCTGCAGTATTGCTCTATCATAATACTAATCATGGCGTGTCCGTCCCCCAGTCAGTCCGTCCGTCCGTCCGTCCCTCTGTCCGCGCACTATCGTGCTCGCGGTGCGTATCGTGTGAATGCTATCGCGTAGTGCGCAGAGTATACCGACAGGCGCAGTGCGAGCATCGGAAAGCATTACAGTGTGGCAAGAAGTTCAGCTATGCGTGAGTATCGTGTTTTTCATCGCCATTTGCCACGTATAATGATTTTTGTAAAAGAAAGAAAAACAAAGAGTAAAAGAAAGAAAGAAACAATTAAAGAAATGAAGAAAGAAATAGTTCAAGAATTAAAGAAAGAAAGAAAGAAAGAAAGAAAGAAAGAAAGAAAGAAAGAAAGAAAAGAAAGAAAGAAAGAAAGAAAGAAAGAAAGAAAGAAAGAAAGAAAGAAAGAAAGAAGGAAAGAAAGAATAGGTTGATATCTGTGTCAAGAACAAGGAAGAGAGATGGTCAGTGAGCAAACAAGGAAACTGGTAAAATCATGTGCTCTTTGTTTTTAGTTTCATTTTCATTTTACCCATGTAACCAAAGTTGAGATTTAACACAAATTTCCTTATTTCAGGGGAAGCTTGCTGTTATGACAATAATGCAATATAATCGAAAGAATACATTTCAGTTATTTTAAAGATTCCTTTTCAGTTATTTAAAGATTTTGTTTTCAACCGTGATAACAGATTTTCTGTGGATAAACAGTTGAGTGTGTATATTGATTCAAATTCTAAGTTAAAACTAGAAAGTTTATTTTAGCAAGTAAATATTCTTATCAAAACATTTACGCAATGCCAGTTTCATTAAAAAAAATGCACAGTATGCCTATAAGAAAAAAAGAATTATAAAAGGGGTGATATCAAACGGCCTTTTCAAATCTTATTTTATAGTATTATATAACATACTAATCACAGAGTGTCCGTCCGTCCGTCAAATCCGTCAGTCAGTACTGCTTTCGACGATGATGTTTTTAAGGAAGGGGTATGAGCGTTTGGACAGTATTTATTGTGGGACATTAGAGCACATCAGACATATCAATTGCATTCTGAATACGAAGAATGTCCTTCTGATATCAAATAATTTTGATTTTTGGAAATTTGCAATTTGATACGCATGTGATGGCAAATCATTAAAAATTGATATTTGTGATATTTACCAGTACTTGAAGTAAACTTTATAAATCTGATGATTTATATTTGAAGTGTATGTAGGTGGGATGAAAAGCCGACGATCAATTGAAAATTTTGACCTTTCGTATTGAAGATATGGATTTTTTTTTTTTTTTTTCCCAAAAAAATTAGGTCTTTTTGGGAAAAAATCCATATCTTCAATATGAAAGGTCAAAATTTTCAATTGATCGTCGAACTTTTCCAACTACATACACTTTAAGACTATATCATTAAATTTATCAAATTTACTTCGAGGACTGTTATATCTCAAAAATGTGAAAAATATCAAATTTTAATAATTTGTCATAAAATTTGTATTATATCGTGAATTTCATAAAATGCAAATTATTTGATATCAGAAAGACATTCTTCGTATTCAGAATGCAATTCGATATGTCTGATGTGCTCTCATGTCCCACAAAAAATACTGTCGAAACGCTCAAAACGCTCATTCCAGTTCTCTTAAAACAAAAATGTGTTATCAATGCATTTTAGTTTTGGTCAAAACGTTTAAATAACATTTAAATGTGGGTTATATTAAAGTTATTTTTAAAACGTTTTATATGAAAAAACACAACAACAATATTTTATAAAAGTAGGCAAAATGTTATTGCAAAATATTTTTTGATAAACATTTAGGCAAAATATTTTTTGATAAACATTTAGGCAAAATATTTTTGGTAAACATTTAGGCAAAATATTTTTTGGTAAACATTTAGGCAAAACATTTTTTGGTAAACATTTAGGCAAAATATTTTGCCAGCACTTAATAACATTATGTTAGAATGTTTTGCATTCAGTTTTCAAAAATATGTTATTTAAACGTTTTATACCCTTTATATAACCCGACATTTAAACGTTTTCTGTGTAATGTTTTTTTTTTTTGCTGGGGTGACACCCCTTGAACCACTGTGACACCCTTAACACACCAGACACCACAATGGCACCCTGTGACCCACCCTAACACTGCATGATTCACTCTTACACCAATTGACCCACCCTGACACCACTTGACCCACCTTGATATTCCTTAACCATCCTGACACCCCTTGATCCACTGTCCGATACCCCTTGCACAACTGATCCACCTGGCACCACTTGACCCACCTTGACACCCTGTGACCCACCTTAACACTGCATGATCCACTCTTTTACCACTTGATACTCCTTAACCATTCTGACACCCCTCGATCCGCCCTGATACCCCTTGCACAACTCGATGCTGGCACCACTTGACCCAACCTGACACCTTGTGACCCACCCTGACACTGCATGACCCACTCTTACACCCACCCCGATACCAATTGACCCCCCTGATACCACTTGACCCACCCTGACACCCTGTGACCCACCCTGATAGTGCATGACCCACTCATACAACAACACTTGACCTACCTGATACCACTTGACCTACCTTGATACTCCTTAACCATCCTGACTCCCCTTGATCCACCCTGATACCACTTGACCCACCCTGGCACAAAAACAGGCACTCTGTCACTGTACCACTTAACCCACCCTGACATCCTATGATTCACCATGACATACCTTGACCCATCCTGATACCCCTTGATCCATTGTGACCCCCTTGATCCACCTTGACACAATACGACCCACCCCTACACCCTTTGACCCACCATGGCACTCCTTGACCCACCCTGACCTCCCTTGACCCACCCTAACACCACCTGACCCAAATTGACACCCCTTTACCCACCCTGACACCACATGACCAACCCTGACACCACTTGATCCACCTTGAACCCACTTGACCCATCATGATACCTGTTTAAAGTGGACGCCTGTGTTATATGTACCGTAACATATTAAAGCAATAATGTATGACTTGCATTAAAAATAGATTTTTATTTTTTTTTCAAATATTGTTAGTTTTGACTTTCATCAGATATGTCCTCTTTTGATTTTACGCCTAACAAATGAGGTAAAACAGAGCAAGTCGCTATTTCATTCCAGCGCCTATTTCTTCCATAAATACTAAATTACATAACAAATAACAAATTAAATATTTAAAATGTCATCAAGAAGATACCATTTCACACACAGCATACAGTTTTTAAACTATATTTAAAGCGTTTTGTACTAGTTAAAACTAGTACAAAACACTTTAAAAATATTGCAAATGTAAATTGCCAACACTGGATTAAACACATTAATTCTCAATACACATTATATGTAAATAATTATATTATGTACAAAGTCATTTTAAAAGGGCATTTCGTGATCCACAGCCTCATCCCCCCACTTTTCTCCAAAAAAGTTGAGATTTTTATATCACTGGAAACCTCTGGCTACATAATGTTTATGTACAAAAAATTTCTTGCAGATTAATTCGTTTAGAAAAGATATCGTGAAATTTGAATTTTGTTCTGGTATCCCAGAATGAAATTACAACACATTGTCTATGGAGCAGTGTAATACACATAATCATGCATAACTCGCAAACACAAAACCAGAATCAACTAAAATGTTGGGAATAAGCTTTTTTCGTGGATATCTACTGAAAAATGTCAAAAAAAGAGGATGCTAGGATCACGAAATACTCCTTTAAAAGTAATCAAAAATACTGAAAAGTAGTGGCATACAACAATAAACTAGAAATTATCTTATAAATTGAAAAATGCACGAATACTAGTACAATGAAAGCGCATAAGAAAGTGCACCAATCTGAGTATGAGATGCCTACACAACAACAACAAAATATATAAATAAAGGAATGCCAAAGAATGCGACATAAACCTAAGTTGAAAGAGAAATCAAACAGTTTAGTAGAGCAGGAAACTTGTAAATCATGCAATCCTGGCCTTTGTTTTAATTTAGTCATGTAACCAAAGTAGGAATTTAATACAAAGTTCCTTATTTATACAGAGGAAACTTTGTGTTATGACAATAATGAAAAGAATAAAATTCAAGTATTTGTTTTCAGTTATTTAAAGACTTCATTTTTGACCATGATAACAGATGTCACCTGTATTTATGTAGTGGGCTATTCCACTTGAAAGTAACACTACCTCTGTGGAAGATTTTAGAAATATCTTCCACAAGGGGAGTATGTTTTTCAAATGTAATTGGTCAGAGTTAATCATTTTGAAACCCATATTCCCCCTGTATTATGGCTTTACCTATATCTTCTATAACTGGAGCGAGTACTAGTATTTCAAATGGAAGTTACCCAATTGTTTATTCTATTCAAAACCCATACTAAGACTTCAGCTAAATCTTCCACAGTGGTAGTGTGGATATTAAATGGAATATGACATTGATGCAAGTTCTCAGTTTACTTTAGCAAGTAATTAATCCAACATTTCAATCAAAAACATTTACACAGCACTAGTTTCATTTCAACAAACCGTTTTTTGGGGGGCCAGAAAAGTCTATTTTCTTTGCTATTTATGAGCCCATTAAGGTCTCTTTTCTTTTCTTTTTATGGCCTCGTTAACGTCTTTTGTTTTTGCTTTTTATGGGCCTGTTATAAGTATCTTTTCTTTACTTTTTCACAGCTTGTAAAAAGCGAGCAAAACTACAAAAGAGACAGTAGTGGGCCTGTAAAAAGGATTATGTTACTTGTTAAGTCTGCTTTCGCAACAATGACCATCCTTGATATATGTGGCGTGATCAAACAAAATCAGTCTGAAGTCGGTCATATTCAATTTTCGGTTTTTATTTGATTGTAACAAGCATTTGCAAAGCTAAATTTTGCAGAAAGCCCCATTGAAATTGGGCAACCAGTTCCAAAGATATGAACAGTTAAAGAGTTGCCAAAACAATAAGAAACAAAAGCAGATAATTATTTCCTTTTGTTTGGCAATATCTTCAAATCAATATTTCTGACTTCCGACTGATCTTGCTTGATCACATCACATATGGAGATTGAGAAAAAATGGGGAGAGAGCACCATACGTATACACCCCAAACCTCTGATGAAGAAAATTTACCTTGATTATAGCCAAATGAGGGTAAATATTTTCACCATCTTCTAATGGGGACAAGACCTCAGGAAAATGTCAGTTGAGGAATCAAGAGCCTGTTCCACATATTCATTAAATTATAAAAAATAGTTATGCAAATGAATATTTCTGATCAAATTTAGGCTAATAAAAACGTATTTCAGGCATGTCCCATTCAATGTTCATATTTGATAATTGTAGCTTGAAATTGGCAAATGTTCGGCACTTTCCGCAGAATTTGTTCCCAAAAAGTTAATCTGGGTGCAAAAGATGTTATTTTGGCTCCTATTATGTGTTCAAGGATTTTACACCAACCTCCACCCTCATGTTATAAAGAAATTTATGTCACAGCTGTTCCCCACTTATGAAGTCCTGCACACCATTGCTGATCAAAGGGGACCCATGTGTTCATTATACCACTGGACTCATAAAGGCTCTCAGCAGCCCTGTAACTAGTATAGGACCCATAGCGTCATAGGTAGAGGTGACATAGGTCCGTTGATTGCCCACCCATGCCCCAACCTGCAACCCTAACCTGGCCCACTGTACCTGCCGATCCCCCTCAATAGCTTTCAGCTGCTTTCTGTACATGCACCTATCTTTTTTACCCCTAGCCACACCCAAAACACATGCTCACCAATCACCCTCTTCTTCAGAATGCTCATTAACTCTGAATGCTACAAAATAATACAGGCTGAGTGAGTCCCCTTTAGCAGAGGCAACATACATGGTAGGACACCTCCGACCAAACCCCACAAGGTGTTAGGGTTAAAAGCACTGTTTATAACTGTGTCTTGTCTCAAGTTGAGAGTAACGCCATGTTGGATTTTGTAATGGCAGAGTGCGTTTACACAGTTGCATCGCTAGTGTACGGATATAAAATCGCCCAGTTCTAGGCGTGAGTACACATCCCGCGGGATTAAGTTAGCGCATGATTTGAATCTGTTACTGAGAAACAACATGGCGTTACTCTCAACTTTAATACTGGAGACTTTGCTAAATCAAAAAATCTCAAAAATGACAGAAAATTAGATTTTTGCATTTTCATTTTCAGCCCGGGTATTAAATCAGACCAAAAGCAACCTTATGAGCTATAAGCTGATATTTAATTCAATGTTAGAGGAGTCTGTCCATACAGACACTTGTAGCTATGCACAATTGAATGGAACTTCATTTTATTTCATTTGAAAATTCCTAATGACAATTTTATAGATTTTATCCCTCACTTTAAGCTATTCCCACAAACAAACAACCAACAAGCAAACAAACACACAGACAAACAAACAAAAACATGCACACATTTCATCATGTTTCAGTTTATACTTTAATAACAGAAATGCATGTTTACTTCAGAAACAAGAAGAAAGAAGGAAAAAGATATATATACCAATGTGTGACTGTTACTGTTACTATGTCTACACAATTGTAAAAAAATACATATTTTACATTTATGTAATATGTTACATTGTTCACAACACTATTTTATAACAAGTGTTCTTCAATTCATATATAAACCACAAAACCAGGATATAAATATCCTCATATATAACCTAGATTCCGGTCATCTGATTGGTTAAACGTGCAGTCATTAAATTAGGCCTAGCTATGCCCCCATTTTTAAAAATTAAGTCAAAACTGAGGTATTCCCCGGGCAATAGTATTTTTATTTTAACTATTCCCCAGGAATAGTCATTTTTTTTAATGACATGACTATTGCCCGGGCAATCACTTCTCGATTGAATAATATCGCTGCTTACAACGTGTCATGGCCAAGTATGACAGTACGATTGTAGAAGAGATTTATTTTGTCTAGGCGATGTCAACACACACTGCATCAACTTGACACTGCATTGAGCCTGTCATAACAAAACAAGCAAGATAAGAAATTTTGGCCAAAAAGGACTGAATCAGTAGAGAAGCACACTCCCAATGTGTTGATGATCTGAGTGAAGATACTCTACAAGCTGTAAGTATTATGTAGTGAAGTGAAAACACGAATGGAAGCTTAAACTAAAACTAAGCCTAGCTTAAGCTTATAGGCCTAACTTCAAAATCATCAACACGGTCATTGTGGAATGCCTGCCCATGATATTGATAATACCGCAAATATGAGTATTATTTAACGCGATCATCTGGATGAAAAGAGTTGATAAGAATAAACAAATGCTTCCCCTAAATTCAACAATCAACACATTGATTATAGTAACATAGGTCGTGCCTTGGTCTACCTGGGGCCTAGCTGGCCTGAAGCTAAAGTGAAGGCAAGCAGCCTGGCCTAGCTAGCCTAACATATTCTTTTAACCAATCACATGACAAGAATCTATTTTATTTGGTATATAAAACAAATAGTGACTGCTTTATATTTTTGACATGGTTAAAATTATAGGCCCGCGGTGATCTCAAAACCATGAATATGCCTCTCGACTTTGTCTTGGGGAATAATCATGGTTTTCAGATCACCTTGGGCCTATAATTTTAACCATGCCCCTCATAGCAGTCAATATTTGTATACTATATTACAGGTTGATAAATCCAATGTGGTCAGACTTAAAATTGTGGCATGAAAAGTTTGTTATTAATTCCGTATCAAACCGGGTCAAATCTACGATCCACTCGACCTGGTTTACGCAGTTTCATCTTCAACTGATTCCAGAACAACTCTTGTCTTTCTAATTCTTCAGGCCACTTCAACACTTCCTTGTAACATAATAACTGGCGAAGCAACAATGTCTTTTTACGATTAGGAATTTCTCCAATCTGTACAAGAATGAGTACATCAGCATTGTCCATTACCATTCGCATTCGTGCAAAATGGAGCTGATAATGACACCATCCATCATCCATGAAATTATCTGATAAAACTGCGATAGTTTTGCGGCTTTGCTTAATACCATGACATATGGCATTGAGAATATAATGTCCTGCTGGAATGTCACCTCTTTCTTTAAGACAAAGCCGGAAATGTTCTGGTCCATCTTCAATGTTCGGAATGAGTTGATCATTTATCCATGCTTCAGTGTCTCTGTGGTAGGCAACATAAGCATGATATCGACGTCTCATTATTGGTGCTTCATATGGGGCATCAACATCATCCTCATCATCGCTATTGATATCAGCATCATCATCATTATCTATATATCGCTGATATCTTCTCTGACAACACAAAATCCAGCATTTGTAATGTAGGCGCCATCTACATTTGTAAATGAGAAAAACTATTGCACCAATAACAAGTAAACCTGATACACTTGGGGTAATGTAGTTTTCAAGATGCAGACTACAGTCTAAAGTAAAGTCTGTAATACCAAAATTGTACCTGATTGCAGGAAATCTGCACTTGTATAGAGGCTGTGGATCTATGTATGTGCTTGTATCTGTGAGTATCCAATGTTGCAGGGGTTGTATATCACATGCACAAGAAAATGGACTGTCTCCAAATTCAACATGCTGCAGGTTGTGTGGTATTTGCATCAGAAAGGTTGGTAGTGTAGTCAATGCATTATCAGATACAATGAGTATTTGTAGACCATAGAGATCTTTCAAAGAATTCAAATTGCCAAGTCTGTTTCCGGCCAAATTTAGGTAGGCGAGATTCGACATGTGATGGAATTGATTTTCAGGTAAGCTTTCTATTTTATTATGACTGAGATCCAAGTGTTTGAGGTTTACCAGTGAAGAAAAGTCATTTAAATTAATATTTACAATGTTATTGCTACTCATGTTTATATATTGTAGACTACGGCTCTCTAGAAGAAAGTGATCAATTGATGACAATTTACAGTTTGCTAATGACAGTTTTTCTAGGTGAGGAAAATGATCAATTTCTTCCTTTAAAATAAAATGGACTCCTTCTGAGTCATATATAGAAAGCAACTTGAGATATGAACAATTACCCAATTCAAGTCGTGAATCTTCTTTGAATAGAAGTTTACTGAAGGTAATGTCCTCAAGTGCAAGGGATGAAGCACACAATGGAGGAACAGGATAATCAAAATAACAATATGTAGCATGTTCAACTGAAATGTAAATAGATCTGAGGACCGTATTGAAGTTGAAAATTACCAAATCGAAATTACCTGGGTCAAGATAATTTGAATACATATTAGTGAGATTGCCAAATAATCCAAGATCCAAACCTCTAATGGGATTCCTTGAGATATCCAGGGAGTTCAATCTGAAGTTCATGTACAGCCCATTATTGTCTATTGTACCTATGTTATTTTCGCTCAAATCCAAGTGTTGCAGGGAGTCTGCAAGCACTATGAGGGCTACATAAGGAACTTCAGTTAAACCAGCATAACTAAGATCCAATGATTTGAGGTGTGATAAGCCTCGAAAAGCATATTTGGATAGATGTGTAAATTGTCTTGTAGAATTAACGGTGTGTATACTGAAATATTGGAGGTACAAAAAAATACTAAACGCATCATCTTCAATTGATATGTATGACTCATCATGGAAATTCCCAACCCTCAAGAATGACACAGACGAATTCAATGATCCAGGAATCACAGTTTGAAATACAGTATTAGCACTTCTGCCCAGGTTTAGTGTTGATAGTGTAGCTGGTAACTTTGTGATTAGTTCTGACCATTTGGCGACATTCCAATATTCAGTATAATTATCTTGATAATCATGATAATGCCAATTATATGATGTCGTCAACTCCTTGAGACTAGTAATATTCTCAATAGAACAAGTTACATATTCAAAATCATTGCCAGATATATCTAGTGTTGATACCATTCGGAGTCCTACCAGTGCTTTACATGGAGCAGATAATAGAAAATTGAAGGAGATGTCTAAATATGTTAGATGGGTAAGATTCACAAACATTGCCTCTGTTAAACTTGATATGTTATTCGCGTATAGGTTTAAATACTTTAGGTTGATGAGATTCACAAACAATGTCTCAGGTAAGCTCCATATTTTATTAAAGGATAGATCTAAATGTTTCAAACTGAAGAGATTCACAAACAATGTCTTGGCTAAGCTTGTTAAGTCACTCCAAATTATATGTAAATATTCCAGATTAGTTAGGTCTTTGAACAGAGCAGCTGGTAGTAATGCCATCTGACTATGTGATGCATCCAAGTGTGCCAGATTCGTCAATCCTTGGAAAACAGAATCAGGGAATGCTTTTATAAAATTCCTTGATATATCAAGCTCTTGCAAATCATGTAATCCACTAAATGTTGATGGTAGTAGACTGGACAAGCCACTGTGAGCAATATCTAGCATCTTTAATGATACAGTACAGTTAAATGGGGTTCCGTGAAAAGTAAGATGGCTTTGATGACTAAGATTTAGAGTTTCCAACTTGTTCAATCCTCTAAACATATTAGTGCTGATATTGAGTATCTTGTTGTTGCTCAGATCTAATTTCTGAAGTGAAGTGAGAAATATGAAACTCTTCCCATTGACAGTTTTAAGTTTATTATGACTCAAATCTAAACTCTGAAGAGAAGTTAGATGGATGAAACTCTTCTCATTGACAGTTTCAAGTTGATTATGACTCAAATCTAAACTCTTCACATTGCGATATTTTAGCATTGGAATACTAGTCAGCTGTCTATTACTACAGTCACAGTTGGTGTCATTATATATCTTGCATGGTAATCCCTTTGGGTAGGTGAATTTACTGGGTGATGCCGTGATAGCGAGTACAGCAAACAGATATATCAGAGAGAACTTCATGATGAACACTTTTTTGTCAGCAAATGAAACGGTGGATGAAAACTTCATCGTAGACACCGTTTGTCTAAAGATTTTCAAATTTCTTTTCTTGTCTAGCTGGTATGCTCTAGTTGATTTATTATCTTAGTTTCTTTCAAATGAAACAACCGGTAGATAAGCAAAAATATTATGAAGTCTTTAATTACAAGTACACAGAAAACTGATGAAATTGTAAATGTGAAAGATTTATCAGCAATAGTGTGTTTGGGAAAATTTCAGACCACCCATGCGCAGTCTGTTTCACTTCCTTCCTTGTTTTCATTCAATTGAAATGACAGGCAGATGATGCGCAGAAATATGATAAAGTTTTTATTAACAAATACATAGCAAACTGATGAGAATTCTCACCATCTGTACCCAGTCAGTGTAAATTCCTTCCTGTCTTGTAATACTATAGCTATATGATGTTGTCCTTTCATTTTGCTATTACACAATGTTGTCCTTCCTTGTTTTGTAATACTCCCTACATCAAGCTACATGTAAAGAAAAAAAATAAAGAAAATGTAGATATTTATATAGCGCTTAAGCCGTAAACAGCCTCAAAGCACTTTACATTTATTCCGCCATCATTAGAATATGTCGGAACCATGTTTGCAGCCTACAAGTGGCGCAGGGTCCATCAGTACAACGACTGTGACTACCCCTAACAGCTTCCCATTGCACCTGCAACTCTGGCGGAAATTCGTTGCCACACCAGCACGTTCTGGTGTTAAAAGCACGCAATCGAAGCTAAATATGTGATACTTCCGTATTATTTTGTATAATAGTTGCAAATGCACATTCAGATTACACTTGCCCCTTCCCCACCCCCATTTTCCAATGTTGGGAGACTGTAATGTAGAAATGATGACGATTTTGTCCAAATCAACATTGCAATAGGGGAGCGGGGAAGGATGTTGGCCAATTAACGCTCAGGTGTGGCAACATTTTTCGCCAAGATTGTGGGTGGGGTGAGGCAAGCGAGGCAAAGCGCCTTACCCAAGGGTGCAACACGGTGGTGGGACGGGGAATCGAACCAAGAAAATATTAAATTGACATGAAATAATGTGCCTTACTGGTCCACAAATTGATACATGAGCCAAGGTTGCGGGACAATCACATAAGAAACATACTTGTACCTACCAAAACAAAACAGTCACTTACAAAACGTGACAAAGAAGCATATGGTAGGCATACATGTAGGCCAGGCAAAAGAAGATTTCACTTAGAATTAATTGCAACAACAACAACAGAGATGCCAACATTAATATCCAGAAAATAGGGAGGATTCAAACAAAAAATAGGGAGGTTTTTAATATTACATGCAACTTCAATGGCACATAACTTGTCAGAAATAGGGAGGTTGCCAAATTTGGGTTGGCATCTCTGCAACAAGTCACTACAAAGTATTTCGATGAGGTCCCCAGAACACAGTAAGTTCTAAAAAATCTGTGTAGGTAGCAAAGGGTCATAATTTACATAAAACAACAATGGCTGATTATGCAGGTGTCAAATTTCAGAGGGGATCAAAGCTTGTTAAAAAAACATGACAAGTTAAAAGAAGTAAATTTTTTCCTATCTCTGACGTACAGCTCAGGCAAAAAGATATAATGTCAAATTTTTGTCTGATCGAAAGGGGTAAAAACGCTGATTTTAATCAAAATGGTCTCAAACTGTTCCCTTGGAAAAAAACCCAAAGAATAGCTTGCCATATATGATGTGTTTTGTTACCTATGCTGGGGCCTACAATAAAAGATTTGTCTCTCAAATATGCACACATAAGTATGTGAAAGCCATTCTAGTGTGTTGGATATCAGAAAAAATAAATAAAAAATTGGCCCCGTAGCAGAAAAACAAGGACAAAGTAGGTAAAAACACACATAAACATTGATAAACTACCTGATATCAGCACTAGGTGTGAGCATTGATAAACTACCTGATATCAGCACTAGATGTGAGCATTGATAAACTATCTGATCAGCACTAGATGTGAGCATTGATAAACTACCTGATATTAGCACTAGATGTGAGCATTGATAAACTACCTGATATCAGCAATCGATGTGAGCATTGATAAACTACCTGTTATCAGCACTAGATGTGAACATTTATAAACTACCTGATATATCAGCACTAAATGTGAGCATCAATAATCTACCTGATATTAGCACTAGATGTGAGCATTTATAAACTACCTGATATCAGCAATAGATGTGAGCATTGATACACTACCTGATATTAGCACTAGATGTGAGCATTTATAAACTACCTGATATCAGCACTAGATGTAAGCATTGATACACTACCTGATATCAGCACTAGGTGTGAACATTGATAAACTACCTGATATTAGCAATAGATGTGAGCATTGATAAACTACCTGATATCAGCACTAGATGTGAGCATTTATAAACTACCTGATATTAGCACTAGATGTGAGCATTGATACACTACCTGATATCAGCACTAGATGTGAGCATTGATTAACTACCTGATATCAGCACTAGATGTGAGCATTGATAAACTACCTGATATCAGCACTAGATGTGAGCATTGATAAACTATCTGATCAGTACTAGATGTCAGCATTGATAAACTATCTGATCAGCACTAGATGTGAGCATTGATAAACTATCTAATCAGCACTAGATGTGAGCATTGATAAACTACCTGATATCAGCAATAGGTGTGAGCATTGATAAACAACCTGATATCAGCACTAGATGTGAGCATTGATAAACTATCTGATCAGCACTAGATGTGAGCATTGATACACTACCTGATATCAGCACTAGATGTGAGCATTAATAAACTACCTGATATCAGCACTATAGATGTGAGCATTGATAAACTATCTGATCAGCACTAGATGTGAGCATTGATAAACTACCTGATATCAGCACTAGATGTGAGCATTTATAAACTACCTGATATCAGCACTAGATGTGAGCATTGATAAACTCCCTGATATCAGCACTAAATGAGAGCATTGATAAACTACCTGATATCAGCACTAGATGTGAGCATTGATAAACCACCTGATATCAGCACTAGATGTGAGCATTAATAAACTATCTGATATCAGCACTAGATGTGAGCATTGATAAACTACATGATCATCACTAGATGTGAGCATTGATAAACTACCTGATATCATCACTAGATGTGAGCATTGATAAACTACCTGATATCAGCACTAGATGTGAACATTTATAAACTACCTGATATCAGCACTAGATGTGAGCATTGATAAACTACCTGATATCAGCATTAGATGTGAGCATTGATAAACTACTTGATCAGCACTAGATGCGAGCATTGATAAACTACCTGATATCAGCACTAGATGTGAGCATTGATAAACTACCTGATATCAGCACTAGATGTGAGCATTGATACACTACCTGATATCAGCACTAGATGTGAGCATTAATAAACTACCTGATATCAGCACTATAGATGTGAGCATTGATAAACTATCTGATCAGCACTAGATGTGAGCATTGATAAACTACCTGATATCAGCACTAGATGTGAGCATTAATAAACTATCTGCCGGAGGTCACTCCCATTGTGGCCTGTACACCATCCGCGATAATGAAAACGCGTAAAAGGGTGCGTCTTTTAGGTGGGTAGGCACGATCGCGTATCGCGTTTAGGGTGTCAAAAAAGGTAGCAAAATTGCAAGTTCTACCTCGCGGAAATGAAATTTAGGGTATGAAATTTGATGTTAGGAATGAAATCCTTGTTTAGGGTGTCGTTTTAGCCAAGGGTTAAATCCTTGTTTAGGGTGCTTTTCAAAAGTTGATTATCGCGGATGGTGTACAGGACACAATGGGAGTGACCCCCCCGGGACTATCTGATATCAGCACCAGATGTGAGCATTGATAAACTACATGATCATCACTAGATGTGAGCATTGATAAACTATACCTGATATCAGCACTAGATGTGAGCATTGATAAACTACCTGATATCAGCACTAGATGTGAGCATTGATAAACTACTTGATATCAGCACTAGATGTGAGCATTGATAAACTACCTGATATCAGCACTAGATGTGAGCATTAATAAACTATCTGATATCAGCACCAGATGTGAGCATTGATAAACTATACCTGATATCATCACTAGATGTGAGCATTGATAAACTACCTGATATCAGCACTAGATGTGAGCATTGATAAACTACCTGATATCAGCACTAGATGTGAGCATTGATAAACTACCTGATATCAGCACTAGATGTGAGCATTGATAAACTACCTGATATCAGCATTAGATGTAAGCATTGATAAACTATCTGATATCAGCACTAAATACTAAATGATACCAGCAGTAGATGTTTGCATTGATTGATATCAGCATTAGGAGGGCATTGATAAACCACTTGATATCAGCATTAGGAGGCATATTAGCATCAGATGTGCAGTGTAAAACTACCTAATATCAAGAATAAATGGGTATTGATAAACTAACTGATATCAGTAGTATATGGGCATTGATAAACTATAGGATGTCAGCAGCGGTTCATGCCCGTTCGATTTCTGACCAGTACAGGACCTGTAAGTGTTTAATTTCATTTCATTTAGTTCATGCATCTGCCACATATTAACTAATATAACAAGCTTTGAAGAGATAATAACAAATAGGATGAATTACACCCCAAAATAATTTAGTATTTTTTCTAATCTATAACATTGCTTTTTTAAGTGATTAAAATCACTACAGATTTGTGAGTATTGATGAACTCTCTGATTTCAGCATTAGGAAAAACTAAAAACTAAATGATATCAGCAGTAGGCGTTTGCATTGATAAACCACCTGATATCAGCATATTATCAGCATCAGATATGCAGTGTTAAACTACCTGATATCAAAAATAGATGGGCATTGATAAACTGTAGGATGTCAGCAGTACATGGACATTAAGGGCAGGTCCATGCCCATTCGATTTCTGACCAGTGTAGGGCCTGTTAGTGTTTAACCCTAACCCTAACCGTGGTTTTTCTGCTATCGGAAGGGAAAGAAGGAACGAAAAAGGAGAGAAAATGAGGAGAAAAGTCACTTGGCACCCCCGGGATGCGAACCTCGGACCCCTCGCATGCCACACAGAAGATCCCCAGCATGTAGCCACACAGGTGACGTTGGCCCGGCCAACGATTCCCTGGGTATATATGACTTGGTCTGATTGCGTCATAAAGTCCCGTGGAATGCATGCACGCAGAGTGGTTTTAATAGTGAGCTTTAGTGAGACCTAGTTGGGTTAGGGTTAAGGAGGCATATGCCTTGGAAAAACATGCATATTAACCCTAACCCTACCCGTGGTTTTTTTGCTATCGGAAGGGAAAGAAGGAACAAAAAAGGAGAGAAGATGAGGAGAAAAGTCACTTGGCACCCCCGGGATTCGAACCTCGGACCCCTCGCATGCCACGCAGAAGATCCCCAGCATGTAGCCACACAGGTGACGCGTTGGCCAAGCGATTCCCTGGGTATATATGACTTGGTCTGATTAAGCGTCATAAAGTCCGTGGAATGCATGCACGCAGAGTGGTTTTAATAATAATAATAATAATAATAAGTGGGATTTATAAAAACGCGCCTTACATTGAAAACACAACCCCAAGGCGCTTACATATGAATAAATAAGAAACAAAAGAACATAACTAAAATATTAAACTACATAAAAAGCATATAAGAACACACCCATAAATTACATATTAAAGTCATTACATATTATAATACAGTTTAAAGAAAATATATATGTAGTCCAGCAAATATAATAACAAAAAAATTACTGACACTTCATAATAAAACATGTTTGAAATACACCATAATCTATACAACAGTGTTCAGCAACAAATATTTAAAGAAAACAGTGAATGTACTCAAAGATTAAAAAGATATGTCTTCAATGAATTTTTGAAGCATTGCACAGATTTGGCACGTCTGACAGACTCAGGTAGACTGTTCCATTCACACGGCGCCGCGATGGAAAAAGCTCTTTTTCCCGTACCCAGATTTAGCGGATCGAGGCGCTCATGGAATCTGAAGAAGTCCCTTGGAGCTCGATCTTAAAGTACGCGAGGGCGTATGGAGTGAGGAGTTCACTTATGTAGAGAGGAGCCAGATTTGAAAGGGATTTGTAAACTAACAAAAGCATCTTAAAAAGAATCCGCTTTCTGATTGGCAACCAATGCAAATCTCGAAGGATTGGTTGTATGTGGTCGCGTCTTCTAGCTCCCACAACCAGGCGAGCTGCCGAGTTCTGCACACGCTGCAGTTTTGCGATATCAGCGTCTGGAAGTCCATAAAGAAGACAGTTACAACTGTCAAGTCTCGACGATATAAAAGCGTGGACGAGATGCTCTGTAGTAGTCTTATCGAGGTACTTCCTCAGCTGGCTAATTGACCGCAGTGCGTAAAGGGCTGTCCGACACACATTACTGACATGATTTGACATGGTAAGCTGGTTATCGATGAACACTCCTAGGTCTCGTACACCTTCCACAGGTTTAATGTCAGCAGTACCGACCTGGACAGAAGGCGCGTCGTTTTGGATCGAAATCGAGACGATATATGCACAATTTCTGTCTTTGCGTCGTTTATCTTGAGCTTGTTGGATGTTGCCCAAGCCCGAATGTCTGAAACACAGGCTTCTATTGACGCGATGGCTTGTGTGCTAGCGGACGGATCAAACATGATATACACTTGTGTATCATCAGCATACACCATTCCGCTAATTCCATGAGCATTCAGAATATCTTGAATTGGACCAGAGTACAAAATAAACTGTATTGGACCGACCACAGATCCTTGCGGAACACCGTAGATTAGAGGATGGTTCTCAGAAACAGTCTTGCCAATGACAACTGATTGGTCGCGTTCAGAAAGGTAAGATCTGAACCATTCAAGGGCAACTTCAGTGACACCATACCTTTCCCTCAGCCGAGTTAGTAGCATGGTGTGATCTATGAATGTCGAACGCGGCGGATAAGTCCAAGAGAATAAGAAAAGCCTCCTTGTTGTCATCCACCGCGTAGAAGATCGTTTTGCACACGTATTACAGGGCCGTCTCTGTAGAATGATGTTGTCTGTATGCGGACTGAAGATTGTTATGAAGATTGTTATTATCGAGATATTCCTGCAATTGGGCAGATACCACGCGCTCAAGAATCTTGGATATGAAAGACAAGTTTGAGACGGGCCTATAGTTCTTGAGGTCCTCAGGATCGGCATTGTTTTTCTTGAGAATAGGGCGTATCCTTGCTGATTTTAGTGCACGAGGTACAATGCCAGCAGAGAGGGAGCGGTTTATAATGCTGGTAATAACCGGTAATAACACATCAATACAGTCCTTCAGAAGAGCAGTAGGAATAGGGTCGAGCATGCAGTATTTTGTAGGGGCATCCATAATAACTTTCCGCACAGCATCTTCGGAAAGTGGAGCAAAAGAGTCAAGTTTGCTGTCACACGAATTGCAAATGTCAACAGACAGGCTAACCGAAGATGTTAAGTCCAACTCCTCCCTGATGTTTTTAATCTTGCCAGTGAAGAAGTTAGCAAAATTGTCCGCTACATCGTTGTCTTCACCAGAAGGACGGACAGGGCGGGATGAACCATGCGACATATTGGCTACCTTGCGAAAAAGTTGGCGTGAATCGCATTCAGCAATTTCAGCTCTGTAGTAGTTCGTTTTAGCGTTACCAAGCAATTTCCTGTATGCTTTGCAATCCTCAGAGAAAATCTGACGATGAACTTCGAGGTTTGACTTCCTCCATCGCCGCTCACTGCGACGCTTTGCACGCTTAGCTTGCTGAAGATCTTCTGAGTACCAAGGGGTGTGGGGTCTAAGTATCACAGTTCGCGAAACATCCGGTGCATGCTTGTCCAGAATATCGCCCAAGACTTCGTTGTACTGGTTCATGTAGTCATCAAGATCGCTACAAGCCTCAGTAAGCAATGATGAAGATCGTATATCTTGCTTAAAGGCCTCAATGTTGATGCTGCGCAGCTTCCGAGACACAACCTGCACCCTTGTAGTACTAGGTTTGGACAGCTTCAGTTTACACAAAACTGCGAAGTGATCTGACGGCATACTTTGATCAACATCAACATCAGACACAATGTCATCCACACCACGAGTGATCACAAGATCCAGAATATGGCCATGTATGTGCGTAGGCCCGTCTACAAATTGTTGCAGATCAGCTGAGTTAAGCATATTCAGGAACTTCCGGGCGTCGTAATCATCAGCAACATCAAGATGAAAGTTGAAATCGCCAGTTACCAGAATGCTCGTCGAGATATTAGGGAAACGTTCCATCAGGTTTGAAAAGTCATTGAAGAAATCAGATGTTTTCAGTTTATTTATCTTAGTAGGACGAGGTCTATAGATGACAAATAATCTCACTGCTTTGCTACCAGATGAGACAGTTAAGTCCATGTGCTCGAAGGATGCATAAGTACATTCCTCGTTCTTTGTGATCTCGAACCCCTTGCGCAATATAACAAAGACACCTCCACCAGTTCTCTCTTTGCGTGGAATATGGTGAATGTCAAAGTCACGCAAAGCATTCTCCAGATCTGCCAGCGCACAATTATCACGGTTACTTCCAGTCAACCAAGACTCAGTGATGGCAAATATATCCAGTTTATTGGAAATGATGAAGTCAATTACGGATGTAGTGCAGTTATCTTTCTTTATTGATCTTGCATTCCAGACGGCAAAACGGCAGTGTAGTTGAGTAGAGTAACTGCGGTTATTTTGACATTTAACCAAGTTAGAGGGGTTTGAACTGGTTAAAGGTTTGGTTGACTGATTTCTTTGAGTTATTATCGGTTTTATTGAGCGAATCTTATTCATACCAGCTCTGCAACCACGCTTAGTTCGTTTAGCAATGTTCAGATCCACTAGTCTTGACCAAGTCTCTGTATTACAATGGGTGTTTATCACACCTTTTCCGACATCGATGAGCAAATCTCTGGTGTAAGTAATACGACACATAATTGAACGCAGAAAATATACTAAGTCCGAAAAAGTCAATAATTATACATACAGTAGTACACAGTACAGTTTATATAGTAGCAGTTCAATTCACGATGCAAAGACGATAAAATATGATAAAAGTCACATTCTCAGCAACAAATCATGGTAAACGAGTGTCCTTCGTGATCACAAAAGTACTTACATAACATCAAAGAGAGTTAAATAATGTAAATCAAGGCGAAAACAGTTAAAATATCACAGAAATTGTGGAGCGAAGTATAAAGCGTGGTGCAGCCACTGGAGGGCGCAAAAGATAGGTCTGATAGTGAGCTTTAGTGAGACCTAGTTGGGTTAGGGTTAATGTCATTTCATATAACAAGCTTTGAAGAGGTGGTAACAATTTAGATGAATTACACCCCAAAATTGTGTAGTATTTTTTTCAAATCTATAACACTGCTGTAATTTATATACTAGCCTATACATTTGTTACTAAAAACTGAAATGCCTTATTTTCTCTATCATATTAATGTCATCAAATCGCCCACAACAGCCATAACGTATGAATTCTGTCAAATATTAATTTTGTTATCTTTACCAAACATGATGGAATAGTATAAACTGTCACCAAGGGTTTTTTTTTTCATTTTAAGCCAAAATAATAAGGTGAAATGCAAGAAAGCACACTAATACTATCTTATACGTTTAACTTGAACTAAAGATATTTTAGTCTGAGGTTTAAGGGAACTGGAATGAGCATTTTGACAGCATTTTTTGTGGGACATGAGAGCACATCAGACCTATCGAATTGCATTCTGAATACGCAGAATATCTTTCTGATATCAAATAATTTTCATTTTATGAAATTCACGATATAATACAAATTTTATGACAAATTATTAAAATTTGATATTTTTCACATTTTGGAGATATAACAGTCCTCGAAGTAAATGTTATAAATTTAATGATATAGTCTTAAAGTGTATGTAGCTGTGAGGAAAAGCTGACGATCAATTGAAAATTTTGACCTCTCATTATATTGAAGATATGGATTTTTTCCCAAAAAGACCTAATTTTTTTTGATGTTTTGGGGAAAAAATCCATATCTTCAATACGAAAGGTCAACATTTTCAATTGATCGTCGGCTTTTCATCCACCTACATACACTTTAGGTAGAAAATCATCAGATTTATAAAGTTTACTTCGAGTACTGTTAAATATCAAAAATATCAATTTTAATGATTAAGCCATAAAATGTGTATTACATTGCGAATTTCAAAAATCAAAATTATTTGATATCATCAGGACATTCTTCTTATTCAGAATGCAATTCGATATGTCTGATGTGCTCTCATGTCCCAAAATAAATACTGTCCAAACGTTCATACCCCAGCCCTTAAGCCATTAATTCAAAATATCTCGGTTGTCCAACAAAAACAACAAATTTGGCTGATTCCAATATGTGGATCCAGGGTTTCGCTACCGTAGGTCAGTTTGTACTGAAATTTCTTTCCACAAAGTAATAATATAATAATAATATTAAAGTGGGATTTATATAGCCTTACATTGAAAACACAACCCCAAGACACTTACATAAGAAAAACTAAGAAACAGAAGAAGATTGAAAAGATGTGTCTTCAATTAGTTCTTGAAACATTGTACAGATTTGGCATGTTTTACAGATTCAGGCAGACTGTTCCAATGATGCGGCGATGGAAAAAGCTCTTTTCCCATACCCAGATTTAGGAAATCGAGCTGCGCACGGAATCTGAAAAAGTCTGTTTGAGCTTGATCGTATCCATAATGCAGGGGGACTACTATGATAATACCGGGTCAAGGCATATTTTTGCATAACAATAAATACAGCTTAGAGGTTAATCCATCTCCTTTGTTTTGTTTTTTTATCTTCATGTAATTTTATTATCAAAACAAAGAAATCACATTTTTATTGCCATATGCATATTGTATTGTGGGAAGTTATTTTGGTCAATTGACTTACAGAGGACAAACACAAGATCCACGCATTAGGTGTAAATTGGGACATGTCAAAGAATTACAGATATACATGTACCAAAAAATCAGGTTCAAAAGAAGTTCACAAATTTCAATTACATAGTAAAATAGATAATACATTATGGCTATAAAATGAAACTGGTGCTATACAGTATATAGAAAGGTTTTTGATTAATTGAAATGTACGATGCATTACTTGCTAAAATAAACTTTCGCTTTAACATGGACGCTTGAATTAATACATAAGCACTGTATTATCACAGAACATCAGTTATCAGAACATCACAGAACATCAGTTATCATGGCCAAAAAAACTAAATTGGATACAGTCATAACAGAAAGCTTCCTCCATATTGAGGAAATATGTGTCAAATTCCAACTTTGGTTACATAGTCAAAATGAAACAAAAATGAAACAAAAATCACATGATTTTACAAGTTTATTTATCTGATCTCATCTCTCTTCCTTGTTGTTCTTGACACAGATATCAACTTTTTTTAGGAGAATCATCAGGGCCGGATTGATCTTTTTAGGGGCCCTGGACCAGGCCAAAATTTGGAGGCCCCAAAATGCACTAGATTTCACTAGGACATTTGAGCGCAAAGCGCGCGAAAAAATTCAATTTTATGACTATTTTAGCACAAATTGAATCTGAAATTTGCTATAAACATGCCAGTGCGTGCGAAGCGCAAATTTTTTGTAATTTTTGTACCCTCGGGTCCAAAACATGGTGTTTTTCGGCTAAAATGGAAGATGCACACTGCACAAGGCAATTTTGGGGGCCCTGGGCCCGGGCCCATCTGGCCCTATGGTAAATCCAGCCCTGAGAATCATATTTGGATATAAAAGTTTGTATGGATAATAAATAGCCTAACAGGTGTCAAATGCTAAAGCAAATATGCCTCATTTTGGTTGATTTATCATAATCACCACATTTAGGAAACTGTGATGTTTTTCAATACTGCCCTCACAAGAAAAAACACATATATGCGTTGTTAATTAGCAGCTGATAGTGCCTTTTACTTTGTATGCAGACTGATATATATATATATATATATATATACACCTATCCGACTTCGCCATTACTGCGGTGTCCCCGATGTAAAACTGCGGTGTCCCGAGGTCGGGGGTTCTAACCATTATTTATTGTGTGCTATACAGAATTGTACCGGGAATTGTACACAACAGTGATATTCAATACACAATAATGAGTATTGAATTACGAATTAAATCTCCCGCTCTGGTACATCTGTGTTGCCGTCAATAGAGGGCCAAATACAGTAAACGCTTCTCGGATTGGTGTATATATCCCCTGCCAGGCACAGATATGGGCAGGTCCGTTCTTAGGGATTTTGCCGCCCTAGGCAAAGCCTCTCCCTGCCGCCCCACCAAAGCATACCAAAAAGTGTTAAAGGGAATACCCCCTTGAAAACGCATCAGTTTTGACCTTTATTTTGTATACTGCCCAGTGCCCACGACTGTTTTCCTTCTTTTTTGTATTTTTTATCCCACTTTTTGTAGCCTTTTTGTTCTTCTTCGCACTTGGTATTTTGGAGGTACACGGTTTCTTCTTTCTTTTTCTCCGCCCCGTGTCTTCTTTCCTTTTCTCCGAACTGTTTCTTTTCTTTTTCTCAGGTCCCCCTTTTCCTTTCCGCCCTGTTTCCTGTTTCTCTTTTCGCACCCTTTTTATTTTCCCTCCCATTTTTTTCTTTTTATCCGCCATCATTTTTTCTTCCCTTTTCTTTCTCCATTCTCGTTTTTTCTTTTTTTCGCCCTTTCTTTGCGCCCTCTGCGTTTGCCGCCCTAGGCGACCGCCTTACCTGGCCTAATGGTCGGAACGGCCCTGGATATGGGACCTGCTCCTCCCCCCAAAAAAAAAAAAAAAGAAAGGAGTGAAGAGAAAGAGAGAAAAGGAGGAAAGCAGAAAAAGAGAAGAGAAAAGGGGATTTTTAAATTGTACAATGTACATTATTGAGTAGGCCCATGCCTAATAAACGCACAGTTGGATCATAAGTATAATATATAGGCCTGTGATTAAAAAAGCATTGCTTGAAGGCGGGTTCTCGGCCCAAAAGCCTGTGGAAATTGCTGCAGGCCCGCCGACATACAGAGCCCGTCACATTTTGTCACCAAAGTCAGTATTATGGACTTCAACATCAATCCATGTATTTTAGAAATTATGAGTCTCAAGTTTTGTAAAGTGTCAGTAGACCAGTGTAAAATTGAAAATTTTGCAAATTGAGTTTGTGATAATAGTGTAAAAATGATGCACCAAATGGCTTCAATTGGACCTTCATTTTGCAACATCTTTAATACAACTTCTTAGGGAAGAACATTCCCATCAGACAACCACAAGGGTACCTCATCCATTGAGTAACTCAATTTGAAATACATACTCCTTTTGTGAAAGATTAAGGTCATGTCTTTGATTGGAGGTGTTTGGATTTCAATTGGAATAGCCCTATTCATGGTTTCATTATTATGTGATATCAGAAGTTACATATTTTTTGTTCAGCTTATAATTAGCAAAGACTCTAAACATCATGAATTGAAATAGAATCATTAGAATGACATGCACACAGTTGGGTGCAGTACCTACCTTAGTTGCGATTTGCATAACGTGACTGCATGGCGGGCGCTTATGTGAATTTACTCAAGCAAATTGAGACTTTATTGATGCATGCAGTAACAAAAACTGAATAATTTTTGCCAATTATAATCTGAACATAGTATAGTACCACCTTTTTCATTGCTCACAATAAAACACACATGTTAGCATCTATATTTTTCTTGAAATTAGTTTATAATTTATTCATCTTAAGTACAAGAGTAATTGAAAATATATCTTGATTTGCATAGTTTTCTATAACATTGTATCAATATTAATACATTTATAAAATAAATATATAAGAAAAAATTACCACTTTAATATACATTAACGTAAAGTAATCAAATAGTGCTTAAATAAATTTAGCTTCACATTATAATTTTGCAGTGTTAATCACTTGGTGTGTATTAATGTAGGTGACAAATCGTCGCTTGGATGTCATAGTGCATCTGAATATAGTTTTTGCAACTTTTAACCATTTGCCATACATTGCCTCGATTAAAATGTCCCCTTTTCTTGAATGGACATGAAAATATAAATATGTTAAGTTACATTTAATGTATAAAATACATTGTTGTCATTCACCAATTAATTGTAATTAGTCATTAACTTATACGTTAGTATGTCAAATTTTTTGAAAAATTATTCTCCATTCGAAATTGACATAGGACATGTGATACACCAGTATGTCGAATAATAGTTGAATTCATATCCATATTGGCCACAGCCGCAATATACCAAAAGAGTGGTGTATGTCACATATTCACGACATAGTGGCGTATATCACTGATACGCCACTATGTCGTCCAAAACACGGGGAATGTTGTACACAATAATTCCATTGAGTGAGATACGCCCAACCTAATTAGTGATAATACTTTATTAATTAATGACATGTATGTCTAGAAAGTTTGTCAGAATTGGTAGAGCTTCATACATGGATTATGAAACTTATCTAATCTCATTTTGTCAAAAATGGCTGATACACCGGTATGTCGTCCGAGCGTCAAAATGAAAAGGAAAGAAATTAGTCCAAGAGAGATAAACACAACATAAAAAGAAAGTCCTCACTTACATAATCTGTCATAAATCCAAACCTGTTCATGTTTAAACTACAGCATGTAGTTCTTGTTGTTTGCTTTATATTTTGTTGTTTGTCCCTGAAGAGCAGGTTATCTGCTCGAAACATCAGTAATTTTTTTGTCTGTTTGGTTTTGTTTGTTTGGCTCTGGAATTGGCCATTTTTGGCCATCGAACGTGGCCTGTTTTTGTGCCTACACTAATTGTTTGGTTTACCGTGTCTGTTTATGTGCACAGTGATTTTCATCACTCGTTCTAGTGCACGTTTGTATTCCCATTGATCCTTGTTGTTTTTGCCGGTTTAGCACTCTGTGGAACTGGTAATTATTTGCTATCGAACTTTGCCTACTTCTTATGCCTACATTTGCTGTTTTTGTCCCTCCCCCCTACATACTGTATGTCTAGTCTGTATTTTACTTGTTTCCCCACATCAAGTTGGTGTACCTTGCTCTTTTTCTTTCCTGTTTGTGTTATGACAATTTGATTGTCACGGTTATCTGCAGCATCTTGTTAGCTCTAATTTGATGCTGCAATTGCTACCAAAACATCTTAATTGACAAAGATTGATACCAGTATTTGAAATTTCGTACATTTTCAAAAGTTGCAAAAACGATCACTCAGTTGGAATTCTAGACATCGCCACGCTCGCTTGCTCTCGACGAGCCCCTGTCAACTATCCCACGTGCGCGGTTTATTCACTTGTTAATTTGAAACTCATGGATTGTTATAACACTATGCAACAGCGGCTGCTGTATACGAGGGCATTATGCGATCAATACTATACCTAGCGGTCGTTTTGGGCGATGTCATGTTCACGCTATCCAATTTACCTCTACAGCCCTTGACAACTTTTACAAATACACCAAATTTCATGTACCTTTTTATTAATCTTTGTCAATTTCCTTTGTTTCAATTTTGGTAGCAAATGTGGTATAAAATTGAAGCTAACAAGATTCTGCACACAACCGTATCAATCAAATAATTAAGCAGGTTTAGATTCATGATGGGTTACTTAAGTTTGTTTCATTGTTTGTTTAAAAGGTCGCCCTGATGGGACCAGGCTCAAACAAAATGCTCAAGCCAGGCTAAAAAGCCTATATAAGCATGCTGGCCTGTATGAAAAGAGAAGTGAGAAACAGATTTGAAGACAAAGAACAAGGACAAGAAGGCCACTCCCAACAATCAAGTGAACAATTTTACTGTCAGCCTTTGGGTGAGGCCTTCCTTTTTGTGTTGTATTTATATGATAATCACCTGAGATATACATGCAGACACTATGGCAGGCAGACAGACAGAAAGACAGGGATGGACAGAGAGAAATGAAAGACTAACAAAAAGACAGACAGAGAGAGAGACAGATAGAGACAGCCATACGCAGAAGAGGCGACAGGAGACTGTGAGACTTGGACAGAGAAATGTGAAAGAGAGAGAGCGCAACCCAAATAATTATATAGTCTCTGACATGAATGAGATTGAGAAATGAGACACAGAGATTCAGACAGAATGCCATTGATAGCATATTAGAGTGAAAATGTATATGACACAGAATATAATTATGGTTAATATTTGTCTAAAAAATTATCACGTAGTATTACTTTCAAAAGCTTTGGTATTAAATTTTGTGACAAATACAACTCACAAGCACCAATAATTATGTTTATAAAAATTATATTTGAACTTCCTATAAATACAAATCTTTGATTTGGAACATTTTAATCTTTAACATTATTTAATTATTCAGTCTTTTGCCTGAATGTCTAAGACTTTCTGGACTTTGAATGTCTGTGCATAGTTCAACAAAGTGCATTTTAATTAACATTGCTATTTTTTACTATGTTATTGCAGGGACACTGACTACCAACATATGTCTTCTGCAAATGTCTTCGGCAATTATAATGTTCAATATTTAGAAATTAGCAAATTACCTATATAAACAAAAGCAATATGTGTGAAAACATAAATATTTAAAATTAAATTGCATTCAATGTTCTATTGCATCAATAAAATTTCCACCATTTTCAAGTTGCCAGACTGATTTACAGAAGTAATTGATCCCTCTCACTCGTGGCCCAAAGTTAATTTACAGTGAAAATCATATACGAATTTATTTACTGCTCATTCTTGCCAACATAGATTAATAATATTTGTTAAAATGTTCCTCACCCAAGTATAATAGCAAACAAGATATAAACTCTGAACAAATTCATCAGGATCGTTCATAAATCACTGGTTAGCAAATGTTCTCAGTACAGATCCAAATAAGTAAAATTAGGTACTCACTAGAAATATTTCGATTGATCAGATCATCTATCGGCAAGCAACCCATGTAAACGTCATCAAGATCAGTCACAAAGATTGCCGATAACAACTAGAAACACCACCACTCACCAAACCAGAGTGAACAAGATTCCTGATAGGAATCGAAATATTTCTAGTGAGTACCTAATTTTACTTATTTGGATCTGTACTGAGAACATTTGCTAACCAAAGACATAAACTATAGCAAGAAAAACCTAAATAAGAAATGGATAATAAAATTGGACAAAATTAAAAGAATAATTAAAAAACACAGTCATAAATCACTTTCACAAGTAATGTGTGAAGTCAGAGTCCCTTTTTCGTGAGTCTCTTTTATGTTGGTGTTCATATAGAAAGTTAGTCAGGCGGCGAGTGGCATGATGGTCGGAGAGAGCCGGCAAAACCACTCGGCCGTATGGCATTTTCCCATATACTTGGTTTGTTTTGTGGGGTTCATTATCGAACCCCAACGGTTTTAGCTTGTATTTATATTATTTACTAACATAGGCCTATTTGTTTGTGATATTTCAAGCGTTTTAAAATTTCAAAAAAATCCCATTCAATTACACGGTTGACGATGGAAATTTACTGAATTTAGAGAATGCACGGCGCATACCACCTGAGTCAGTGATGATTACAAGATGAATTTTACACAAAACTTTAGGCAATAAACAAACCATAACCAAGCAAATTTCAAGGAAAACAAAATTTAAAAAGCAAAGAATTTGGTAATTGATGATAAAATTCAAATAAAGTAAAATACCAACAACAGCAAGTGCTTTTAAAATATATTCTTAAAACTGAATAATACATATTTGATTTTTCATAAATGATTAATCTGTATAGTTTATTTACTCATTTCACTTATTCAAATTCAGCACTTGAGGTAGTAGTAGCAGGATGCAATGACAAATTCCTATGGCACTTAGATGGTGACATTCTTTCAAGAAGTCATAGTATAAAATTATTACAGTAGATTACTGTTGTCAAGAGACAGAATTTGGTTGCTAGTTAGGATTTATTAACTAAGTTTGAGTAATAAACTATCAATAGTAGACTGTTGAAGTCATTTCAGTATCAGCAGTCGATAGCTATTTGATGGTACAGTTTGCTAATTAATTGCAAACTAATGAAAGTAGCAAGCTATTAGCACTAGCAGTAGATAGCTGATGGTGTAGTTTGCTAATATCAGAAAATAGCTGACAAATAATGAACTCCCAGCATCAGATAGCTAATGAAAGTAGGAAGTTATCAGCGGTAGATAGGTGGAGTAGTTTGCTAATATCAGAAAATAGCTGACAAGTAATGAGTTCCCAGCATGTGATAGTTGTAGAAGTAGGAAGTTATCAGCAGTAGATAGCCGATGGAGTAGTTTGCTAATAGCCTAAGATAGCTGATACTTCGTGAGCTCCCAGCATCAGATAACTGATAAAGTAGCAAGTTATCAGCAGTAGATAGCTGATGATGTAGTTTGCTAATAGCAGAAAATAGCTGACAAGTAATGAACTCCCAGCATCAGATAGTTGTAGAAGTAGTGCGTTATCAGCAGTATATAGCTGATGGTGTAGTTTGCTAATATCAGAAGATAGCTGATACTTCATGAGATCCCAGCATCAGATAACTGATATTATATCAGCAGTAGATAGCTGATGATGTAGTTTGCTAATAGCAGACAATAGCTGACAAGTAATGAACTCCCAGCATCAGATAGTTGTACAAGTAGTGAGGTATCAGCAGTATATAGCTGATTGTGTAGTTTGCTAATATCAGAAGATAGCTGATACTTCGTGAGCTCCCAGCATCAGATAACTGATAAAGTAGCAAGTTATCAGCAGTAGATAGCTGATGATGTAGTTTGCTAATAGCAGAAAATAGCTGACAAGTAATGAACTCCCAGCATCAGATAGTTGTAGAAGTAGTGAGGTATCAGCAGTATAGCTGATTGTGTAGTTTGCTAATATCAGAAGATAGCTGATACTTCGTGAGATCCCAGCATCAGATAACTGATAACGTAGCAAGTTATCAGTAGTAGATAGCTGATGATGTAGTTTGCTAATAGCAGACAATAGCTGACAAGTAATGAACTCCCAGCATCAGATAGTTGTACAAGTAGTGAGGTATCAGCAGTATATAGCTGATGGTGTAGTTTGCTAATATCAGAAGTGAAAATCATATACGAATGTATTTACTTCTCATTCTTGCCAACATAGATTAATAATATTTGTTAAATGTTCCTCAGCCAAGTATAATAGCAAACAAGATATAAACTATAGCAAGAAAAACCTAAATAAGAAATGGATAATAAAATTGGACAAAAACAAAAGAATAATTATTTAAAAAACAGTCATAAATTACTTTCACAAGTAATGTGTGAAGTCAGAGTCCCTTTTTCGTGAGTTTCTTTTATGTTGGTGTTCATATGGAAAGTTAGTCAGGCGGCGAGTGGCATGATGGTCGGAGAGAGCCGGCAAAACCGCTCGGCCGTATGGCATTTTCCCATATACTTGGTTTGTTTTGTGGGGTTCATTATCGAACCCCAACAGTTTTAGCTTTTATTTATATTATTTACTAACATAGGCCTATTTGTTTGTGATATTTCAAGCGTTTTAAAATTTCAAAAAAATCCCATTCGATTACACGGTTGACGATGGAAATTTACTGAATTTAGAGAATGCACAGCGCATACCACCTGAGTTAGTGATGATTACAAGATGAATTTTACACAAAACTTTAGGCAATAAACAAACCATAACCAAGCAAATTTCAAGGAAAAACAAAATTTAAAGAGCAAAGAATTTGGTAATTGATGATAAAATTCAAATAAAGTAAAATACCAACAACAGCAAGTGCTTTTAAAATATATTCTTAAAACTGTATAATACATATCGCTCATTCTACGAAATCCGGTGCCAATAGCCTTTTTTCCATTCTTTGGTCCACAAACACTTTGTCGAGCATTTAGGGCATCAAATATGTTGTTTTTCTGGTAGAACTCAACGAGATCCACACGGACATATATAGTTGTCCGTACCTTAAATGCTTTCTTCAGCCTGATTAACCCTTGCAAAGGCTCAAAAATCGCTAAAAATGCGTTTCCACTGCTCAAGTGTCATATCTGACCCTGAATATTTTCTTTGAATAAATGCGATTTCTTTACATATTTGTTGTTTTTTAATTAGATAACGCACCATCATATTGTTTATCAACATTATTTTTTAGTGATTAAAACGTCTTTGTGTAATTCTAAAATAAATTGCACTTTCCACCAAAACGCTGTGAGCTACGGTACCCTTTTTTAACACACGTTATTGGAAAGAAGTAAAACAAAGGTATCAATGTAATTTGCGGTTTTTGAAAGGAAAAACTCATAGGTTTTTAAAACTCATGATGCTGTAGCATTTTTGGCATAGAAATGTTGTAAACATTTGAAATTTTGACAGACCATGTTAAGATTGGTGAGCTACGTTACTAGGATTCTATAGTATGCACTTGTATTACATGTACTTCCTAATAATATGTGAAAGCTACCAGTGGTCGAACCCCATTTATATTAGAATTAACCGACATAACGTTCTAACATTCGCAAATCACATTAAAAATATTAAAAACCTGTGAACTATGTTACTGTGAGCTATGTTACACACTCATTTACACATCTTCAAAACTTCGATGAAATGGTGAAATCGGTTTTACATTTCACTCAAGTGATCTTTAGTTTGCATTTTATGACCTTGGATTGAGTAAAACCAGCCCATTTTATAGTCGGTAACGTAGCTCACATTACATTGAGTTTTAGTGTTAAAAAACATCATGACTTCCTGAAAGAAAAATATGCAAGTGGTGTTGGCAATTTTTTACATCTGAAAGTAGTGATACATTTACTCTTAAAAAACACAAAAAGCAGGCCATTTTGAACAACTTTATTTTTTTCAATTTTTATAGTGGATTGGCACCGGATTTTGTAGAATAAGCGATATATTTGATTTTTCATAAATGATTAATCTGTATAGTTTATTTACTCATTTCACTTATTCAAATTCAGCACTTGAGGTAGTAGTAGCAGGATGCAATGACAAATTCCTATGGCACTTAGATGGTGACATTCTTTCAACAAGTCATAGTATAAAAATATTCCAGTATATTAAGGTTGTCAAGAGACAGAATTTGGTTGCTAGTTAGGATTTATTAAGTTTGAGTAATAAACTATCAATAGTAGACTGTTTAAGTCATTTAAGTATCAGCAGTCGATAGCTATTTGATGGTGTAGTTTGCTAATTGCAGAAGATAAAGTTGTGAGTTTCTAGTATCAGATAGCTAATGAAAGCAGGAAGCTATCAGCAGTATATAGCTGATGGTGTAGTTTGCTAATATCAGAAGATAGCTGATACTTCATGAGATCCCAGCATCAGATAACTGATATTATATCAGCAGTAGATAGCTGATGATGTAGTTTTCTAATAGCAGAAAATAGCTGACAAGTAATGAACTCCCAGCATCAGATAGTTGTAGAAGCAGGAAGCTATCAGCAGTATATAGCTGATGGTGTAGTTTGCTAATATCAGAAGATAGCTGATACTTCATGAGATCCCAGCATCAGATAACTGATATTATATCAGCAGTAGATAGCTGATGATGTAGTTTTCTAATAGCAGAAAATAGCTGACAAGTAATGAACTCCCAGCATCAGATAGTTGTAGAAGCAGGAAGCTATCAGCAGTATATAGCTGATGGTGTAGTTTGCTAATATCAGAAGATAGCTGATACTTCATGAGATCCCAGCATCAGATAACTGATATTATATCAGCAGTAGATAGCTGATGATGTAGTTTTCTAATAGCAGAAAATAGCTGACAAGTAATGAACTCCCAGCATCAGATAGTTGTAGAAGCAGGAAGCTATCAGCAGTATATAGCTGATGGTGTAGTTTGCTAATATCAGAAGATAGCTGATACTTCATGAGATCCCAGCATCAGATAACTGATATTATATCAGCAGTAGATAGCTGATGATGTAGTTTTCTAATAGCAGAAAATAGCTGACAAGTAATGAACTCCCAGCATCAGATAGTTGTAGAAGCAGGAAGCTATCAGCAGTATATAGCTGATGGTGTAGTTTGCTAATATCAGAAGATAGCTGATACTTCATGAGATCCCAGCATCAGATAACTGATATTATATCAGCAGTAGATAGCTGATGATGTAGTTTTCTAATAGCAGAAAATAGCTGACAAGTAATGAACTCCCAGCATCAGATAGTTGTAGAAGTAGTGAGGTATCAGCAGTATATAGCTGATTGTGTAGTTTGCTAATATCAGAAGATAGCTGATACTTCGTGAGCTCCCAGCATCAGATAACTGATAAAGTAGCAAGTTATCAGCAGTAGATAGCTGATGATGTAGTTTGCTAATAGCAGAAAATAGCTGACAAGTAATGAACTCCCAGCATCAGATAGTTGTAGAAGTAGTGAGGTATCAGCAGTATAGCTGATTGTGTAGTTTGCTAATATCAGAAGATAGCTGATACTTCGTGAGATCCCAGCATCAGATAACTGATAACGTAGCAAGTTATCAGTAGTAGATAGCTGATGATGTAGTTTGCTAATAGCAGACAATAGCTGACAAGTAATGAACTCCCAGCATCAGATAGTTGTAGAAGTAGTGAGGTATCAGCAGTATAGCTGATTGTGTAGTTTGCTAATATCAGAAGATAGCTGATACTTCGTGAGATCCCAGCATCAGATAACTGATAAAGTAGCAAGTATATCAGCAGTAGATAGCTGATGATGTAGTTTGCTAATAGCAGAAAATAGCTGACAAGTAATGAACTCCCAGCATCAGATAGTGGTAAAAGTACTAAGTTGTCAGCAGTAGCTTTGCAGTAGATGGAGTAGTTTGCTAATAGCAGAAGATAGCTGATAACTGATAAATTAGCAAGTTATCAGCAGTAGATAGCTGAAGGTGTAGTTTGTTAATTACAGAAGATAGCTGATAAGTTATGAGCTCCTAGCATTAGCCACCTGTTGAAGTACTGAGTTATCAGCAATAGACAGCTGATGGTGTAGTTTGCTGATTGTAAAGCCAATTACTATGAATGTCCAAGAGATTTAAGTAAATCAAAACTAAATACACACCCTATTATTAGCTGTTGCCACATCAGTGTGAAATTTTACAAATGGCATTCTATAGCCATCTGCTCAAAAATCAGACCAAGTTGCCCAATTCTGAATTCAAAAGTTGACCAACTTTTTCCATAATTAAAGTGCCTCCAATAATTGTGATTGACACCTGAGACATGACCTTTATAAGTCACCCAATTGGGTCAATCATTAAAATAAATGTTTGTGATTCAATGTGTACTTCAAAGTAAGATACCAGCAAACTTACAACTTTTTCCGCTGCCACTGAGATATCAATATCCTTTCACGTCAACAACGGTGCAACTGTTGCATAGCAGTGGCGTGCACAGCACATTGAAAGTGGGGGGCCAGGTTGTTCAGTTCCCCCGAATGGAGTCTGATTAGGAGCAAATTTTGATGTTTTTAACATTTTCCCCCAGGCGAGACAAAGCACCTTACCGAAGTGAACAACAAGTTGATGCTGCAGGGATTCAAACCCACAACCTCAAGCTATCCAGTGATTATGAGTTGAAGCCTCTACCTTTACCCCACCATGCCCTCTAATCCTGATTTTAGTATGAACACTGTCAAATCTTGGTTTTAGTAAGGCCAAGAAAAAAAATTGTTTGCTTGCCCTCAATTGAATTTTAACAATTGGGTAGGTCGGTCGGGATTTCTTTTTTTTTTTTTTTTTTTAATTACTAACCAACTCTACTGTTTGTAATTAATTAAGGCTCAAAATATGAAAAATCAGACAATTTTGGTGTCAAAATGAATCAACTAACATTACAAAACAACTAAAATGTTGAACAAAATACATTTTTTTTTACATCTTCAGAATGCAAAATTTGAAAAGAAAAAAAAAAACTTTTTCAGGAATTTCCAAAATTAGGGTCGGTATTCTTTTGTACAGTAAATAGAAAAAAAAACTTTTTTCTGATTTCCAAAATTAGGGTCGGTCGGTTGAGGGCAAGCAAACAACTTTTTTTTTTTGGCCTAAGCTGTCAAATCCTCGTTTTAATAAAGCTGTCTTCATCATATCAATGTGGTTAAAAGAACTCAGATAAACAACATTGTGATTCAACGAACAAAACAAAACAATATCAACATTAACTAGTAGCATCGTCAGTTGTTACCATGGTAAGAGCTTGGCTTTGCAGGAGTTTGACCTTGTGTCTACGACAACTCTGCTCCAAATATGGCGTGAAGAATGACAGGATTCCATCATTGGGTAGACTCTGTATGAAGTCTTGTGGCTCTAGGTGGTTGGATGTGTACTCCAAGATGCCTGCAAATAGTACAAAAGAAAATGAGGTTAGTATTACTTTAACCCCTGAGAACTACCTGCCGATTGGCCAAAATGAATATTGTGTCCATTTTTGAACCAATCAAGGAGGGTATTAATAAGATCACCTGCAAATGCAAGTTTGACCATAAATAGTTTAAAGCCTACAACCTTGGCGGAAATTTGTTGCCACATCAGCACGTTCTGGTGTTAAAAGCACGCAATCAAAGTTAAATATGTGATAGTTCCGTATTATTTTGTATAATAGTTGCAAATGCACATTCAGATTACACTCGCCCCTTCCCCACCCCCATTTTTCAATGTTGGGAGACTGTAAAGTAGAAATGATGATGATTTTGTCCAAATCAACATTGCAATAGGGGAGCGGGGAAGGATGTTGGCCAATTAACGCAACACGGTGTCCAGGGGTTTAAATAAAGAACTATAATCTAAGACTAGTATGCATCTGACGTCATTGTCAATCAAACTCCCCACGGCCTTTGATTGGCTAGTAATGTGTAAAAGAAAGATTGATTCATCTGGTGCCTTCATTTGAGAAAATGACTTGCAGAAAATGGCGAAAAATTATGGTACTTTTACAAGGCAAAAGGCAACTTTTCTAGGCATTGTTGACATTGTGCCTTAAGGAAAGCGTGATTTGTATTACTAAGACCTAACTTTTGAGATGGTTTGTATGTTTGAATGAAGATGCAAAACTAACCATAAGGCACACTGATAACTTATAAACATATCATTTTTGAGTCTGATTGACAGGTGACCTCAGATATTGTGACACCCTAGAATAGTAAAGCAGCCAATGAGCCTGCCAGTACTATTACGTCTGTTGCATTTAAATATATGTTCTTTCTTTCTCAATCATTCATTCTCTCTCCTTTCTTTCTTTTTCTAGTTTCTTGTTATACTCTTTATCATTACTTTATCTTCTTTATCTTTTTTTTTTCAATTTCTACTCGATCAGCATTTTTCTTCCTCATATTTGAATTATAAAAAACCAACACAGGTATTAAAACTAAACAACGGTCAACAACAATTCCAAGTAAATGAACTATTCATCTCACTCTTTTCAATTCCATCAATTTCCATATCACATAGATCATTGTTGTATTCTTTTGCATATACTTATGATGACATTATTTTGCACTTATTTGAGTATAGACATTTGTTAAATAATCATTTCTGCATCATAACAAGTCTCAACAAGTTTGTTAAGAACTCTGCCCCAGGGTGCAATATGGTATACTTAAGTCATCTTAATATGCAATAAGTCCTCCCACTTGTTTTACAATGTCTGATCTTGTATACCCCTGACACCAATAAACACCAGCTTAGACTGCCACCAAGTCTTACATTAAAAAATGTAGGCATTGCGTGGTTTGTAATTAAGGTGGCCCTACAATGTTAAGGTTTGAACATAAAAAGAATATGCAAATAATGTCAAATGTGCCAATAACATGGCATCAAATTATTCAACACAAGAAGTCCTTATTCTCTATCACCCTACCAAGTTCACATGTTATTGTGCGCAAATTAATGGAATTTCAGGCATAATATTGGAGCCAAAGCAAAAGCCAATATTCGCACTAATTTTTAGACAAGTGCACGGATACAGCAGGATATTATAATCTAGCCCAATTGTGTACATGTATGTATAGTGCCTTGTGACAATCGCCTGTATTAAATGAATTGAATAGATTGTTTTATGCTAAGATTTGTATCACATCTAGCAGTATCAAAAGGTATTCTACACATTTATCGCATCTCTATCTGTTGTACTATAAAGTAATAATTTTTATGGCATCATATTTTCATGATTGGTAAGAAGCTCCAATGTTTGCAACATTATTATTTTTAAGAACATTAAACTATATATATATGTATCGTATTCATTCCATTGACCGGTAATCCCGGAAGTACTCACATTTTTTTGGGTAGGGGTGTGCCTCTGAAGATTTTGAAGTATAGACCAGGCTGTAGATGAGCTAGGTGTCACTTGGAGCGTAAACTTATCCCATATGGTTTTTCTAGATCAGAATTTCATGAGGAATAAGAATATCTTGGGTAACAAGCCCCTATCCTGAACAGGCTCCCACAACAGGGGGGTCCTTTCCGGGGTCCATTTTTTAAGGATAAAATATCATAAGTTACGTTTAAACACAATAGTGTAGAGCAAACTCTTATAAATCTCATAATGTACACCCAATTAGTAAATTAAGCCCAACATATTTGATGTGGTAACAATCTGGAGGGTGGAAGAGTAGTAGGGGGGTCTCTAAAGGACCCCTACTTCCGGGGGGGGGGTCCATTTTAAAGAAAAACATACCCTAAGTTCCGCTTAAACCCAAAATAGTATCAAGTACACTCTTTTTAATGCCAATTGAACCCACTTATTTAAATAAGCCTTTTATATTTGATGTGGTAACAATATGGGGGGTGGGGTGTAGATGAGGGGGTCTGTAAATGGCTCCCTATTTAAAAACAACACCAGTGAAATTTGCCTAAAGTTTATTCTTTGTTTGGTATGACCAGATTTTTATGAAGATTAAGTATATCTTGACCAAGAAAGTCAAACTCATTCATACAAACATCCAGCCACCAACTCCCCACCCCACCCCCAAACAGGGGGGTGCCATTCAGGCGTTATGAGCATTTTGAGAATATAATGTGTAATGTATGATACTGTAATTTCAAATAATTATGATGCAACACATCTTACAACCTAAAACCAAAATTAATGTTAATTTGTTATTCCAAAACTCGATGGCAACAATACTGTGTGTGTGTGGGGGGGGGGGCTGGAAGAGGAAGTCTCTGAAGACCCCATATTTAATAGACGGATGGGGTCTTTAGTCTTTAGGGAATCTTATATTATACGGTTCCAAGCATTTGGGTCCGTAATTTGTAGGAAAATACTTCATACCATTATGATACCCTTTGGTTCAAATAGGGCACAAAAACTTGTTTGTACTATAAAGTTTGCTTTAAAGTTCTACCAATTATGCTTACTTAATCCTCTGTATCGCTTTCATCGCTGTTGCCTACAAAGTCTTCACAATCATGATCTATATATAAACAGTTCTTGCATATCATCAGGCATAACCTTCTCGAGCCATCTCAGTTCTAGTGATTCTGTCCATCCATTGTCAGCAATGTTTCCAGCCTCTTCTACAAAGGACTGCTGAGCGCCATTCTCTAGCGATAAAGTTTGATCTCCAAATATGAAGTCTCAGTGTATGCTGGCATGGTGGTAGCAATGACACATCAGTGATCTTGTTCTGTTTGGTAAATTTCCGATCAAAGAGTATATACCGGGCCTCGTTGAAGCTTTTACACTTTATGCCATACAGCAAGGCAACATATTCTTCAAGGTCTGCCTCCAGGGTTTCAGCAGAAGACACCCCAAGATTGGAGAAGGTATCCAGGAATGTAGGCTTGCATTCAAGTAACTTCCAACAAGTGCTTGGAACCGTATAATATAAGATTCCCCTAAAGACTAAAGACCCCATCCCGTCTATTAAATATGGGGTCTTCAGAGACTTCCTCTTCCAGCCCCCACACACACACAGTATTGTTGCCATCGAGTTTTGGAATAACAAATTAACATTAATTTTGGTTTTAGGTTGTAAGATGTGTTGCATCATAATTATTTGAAATTACAGTATCATACATTACACATTATATTCTCAAAATGCTCATAACGCCTGAATGGCACCCCCCCTGTTTGGGGGTGGGGTGGGGAGTTGGTGGCTGGATGTTTGTATGAATGAGTTTGACTTTCTTGGTCAAGATATACTTAATCTTCATAAAAATCTGGTCATACCAAACAAAGAATAAACTTTAGGCAAATTTCACTGGTGTTGTTTTTAAATAGGGGGCCATTTAGAGAACCCCCTTCTACACGCCACCCCCCCCCCCATATTGTTACCACATCAAATATAAAAGGCTTATTTAAATAAGTGGGTTCAATTGGCATTAAAAAGAGTGTACTTGATACTATTTTGTGTTTAAGCGTAACTTAGGGTATGTTTTTCTTTAAAATGGACCCCCCCCCCCGGAAATAGGGGTCCTTTAGAGACCCCCTACTACTCTTCCACCCTCCAGATTGTTACCACATCAAATATGTTGGGCTTAATTTACTAATTGGGTGTACATTATGAGATTTATAAGAGTTTGCTCTACACTATTGTGTTTAAACGTAACTTATGATATTTTATCCTTAAAAATGGACCCCCGGAAAGAACCCCCTTTGTGGGAGCCTGTTCAGGATAGGGGCTTGTTACCCAAGATATTCTTATTCCTCATGAAATTCTGATCTAGAAAAACCATATGGGATAAGTTTACGCTCCAAGTGACACCTAGCTCATCTACAGCCTGGTCTAGTAGGACCCATGGCTATACCGCTTCAAACCCAATTTTTACTACCGATGCATATACCAACATAGAATAGACACCCATGACTATACCAGTTGAAAAAACAAAACACCACCCATTGATATACCAACCCCAGATATTGACCCATCCATATACCACATACACAAAGGATTTAAAAGAAAAACAAATGCTTTGGTTCATAAAATACCTTGTTTTATTATGTTGGAAACACTACGTAACAACAAATAACTTTTTTAACAAGTTGATTAATATGTCTATAAATGATACATTATTATTGTTTAATGGTCTAAAAATACATGATAACATGAGTTTACACTTGCCTGGTTCATAAGTGTAGAGTACATGATTACTTTCTTGGCACAAAATGGTTTTTCATAAAGCACTTTTAGATACAAAACATGCAAAAATGGTTGAACTGGTCATTCATGTGTTTCCTCAATATGAGCAAGTTATCTTAGCATTACATGTACTGATCAGCAGGATTTTGATCAGATTACCTTCAAAAGGTTGAGATGTATTGTTAAGGGTTAAGATGGTTAAATAAGGGCGGTTAACCCATTTGTCCTCCTAGCAGCCAACAGGGTTAGACTTTTTGTGCTCAAAGCCTAGAATCTACTTATACAAAATAAAATATATACATGTATTTACAATGCACATTTTGGACTGCTCAATGCCTGAAGTGGGTAAGTGCAATAGCTGCCCTGAGAACATTTAGCAATTTACATAAAGTATATTGCACTCATCTATACATGCCAGCTACACATGGCAGCTATTGCACTTACCCACTTCTGGCACTGAGCAGTCAATTTATGAGTTACATGTGCATTAACACTTTTTTGACCAGTAGATTAATCTGTCTATAAAAATACATGATAATGTGAGCTTACACTTGCCTGGTTCATAAGTGTAGAACATGATTACTTTCTTGGCACAAAATGTTTTTAATAAAGCACTTATCTATACAAAACATGTAAAATAATGTTGAAATTGGTCTGGATCATCTATTAACTGGTCATGTGTTTCCTCAATAAGAGCAAGTTATCTTAGCATTACATGTACTGAACAGCAGGATTTTGATCAGATTACCTTCAAAAGGTTGAGATGTATTGTTAAGGGTTAAGATGGTTAAATAAGGGCGGTTAACCCATTTGTCCTCCTAGCAGCCCACAGGGTTAGACTTTTTGTGCTCAAAGCCTAGAATCTACTTATACAAAATAAAATATATACATGTATTTACAATGCACATTTTGGACTGCTCAATGCCTGAAGTGGGTAAGTGCAATAGCAGCTATTGCACTTACCCACTTCTGGCACTGAGCAACCAATTTATGAGTTACATGTGCATTAACACTTTTTTGACCAGTAGATTAATCTGTCTATAAAAATACATGATAATGTGAGCTTACACTTGCCTGGTTCATAAGTGTAGAACATGATTACTTTCTTGGCACAAAATGTTTTTAATAAAGCACTTATCTATACAAAACATGTATAAAACTTAGACAAACTTGGACTTTTTGTGCTCAAAGCCTAGAATCTACTTATACAAAATAAAATATATACATGTATTTACAATGCACATTTTGGACTGCTCAATGCCAGAAGTGGGTAAGTGCAATAGCTGCCCTGAGAACATTGGGCAATTTACATAAAGTATATTGCACTCATCTATACATGACAGCTACACATGGCAGCTATTGCACTTACCCACTTCTGGCACTGAGCAACCAATTTATGAGTTACATGTGCATTAACACTTTTTTGACCAGTTCATTAATCTGTCTATAAAAATACATGATAATGTGAGCTTACACTTGCCTGGTTCATAAGTGTAGTACACGATTACTTTCTTGGTACTGAATGTTTTTAATAAAGCATGTATGTATACAAAACATGCAAAAGTTGTTGAAATTTGGCTTTGAAGTAGACTTTATTTGGAATCTACTTACATGCAAAATAAAATATTATTCACCTATTTACAGTGCACAATAGCCAACAGATTTTCTCTAGAACAGTTCATGTTAAGACCATAAAATAATGTATTTACAATGAAGTTGTAAGTTATGAATTGCATAAACAATATCCAACAGATTTTCTTCTGTTCAACACTGTTAAGGGCTGGGGTATGAACGTTTGGACAGTATTTATTTTGGGACATTAGAGCACATCTGACATATCAATTGCATTCTGAATACGAAGAATGTCATTCTGATATCAAATATTTTGATTTTTGAAATTAGCAATTTAATACACATTTTATGGCAAATCATTAAAAATTGATATTTTTGATATTTAACAGTACTTGAAGTAAACTTTATAAATCTGATGATTTATACTTAAAGTGTATGTAGGTGGGATAAAAAGCAGGCGATCAATTGAAAATTTTGACCTTTCGTATTGAAGATATGGATTTTTTCCCCAAACACCAAACAAAAATAAGGTCTTTTTGGGAAAAATCCATATCTTCAAAATGAAAGGTCAAAATTTTCAATTGATCGTCGGCTTTTCCTCCCTGCTACATACACTTTAAGAATATATCATTAGATTTATATAATTTACTTCGAGGATTATATATATCAAAATTTGAAAAATATCAAATTTTTATAATTTGTCATAAAATTTGTATTATATTGTGATTTTCAAAAATGAAAATTATTTGATATCAGAAAGACATGCTTCGTATTCAGAATGCAATTCGACAGGTCTGAGGTGCTCTCATGTCCCACAAAAATACTGTCGAAGCATAATAAACGCTCATTTTAGATCCCTTAAAAGAATAGTTTCAGAGCACATCAGAAAATGACACCTTCCCATGATGCATTGGTGTAATTGTGCTAATCTAACATGGAGACTTGCTATATCATGTACAAAGGTGGGTACAAAGGATGGTCATTCTTCGTAGAACATCGACAGAGTCAAAATGCAACACTTGTCTGAAACCTCAGTCAAATCAACTGTCTTAATTTTTCAAATTTCTTTGTCATGCACTGGCTTATAAACACTGGAATACTGCATGATGGGAAAGCTTTATGCTGTGCTGTATGTTAAGACCACAAATGCATAATTCAGGGACATACACTACTACATAACACAGTTGCATACTGTTTTACATCAACCTATCCTGTGTGTTCAATCAACATGACACTGAACATTAAGTATTTTTTGGTATACACTACTCAAATATAATACATGTATATCCTAAAAGTCTGTTCATACTACCACCACCTTTGCGATGCGTTGCTTTGCGATGCCGATATATCGATTACTTTTTGCCGCAACTAGCCGCATTTCCAAGTTAAAATGTATTGAACTTTATTGCGATATCACAGTGCAGTAGTTTGCAGTGCGGCAACGCACCGCATCGCAAAGCAACGCATCTCAAATGCGGTGGTAGTATGAACGGACCTTAAAGACTCACACACTTCACTTCAAGTTGAAAGATAATACCGTACTAGAATTCATGTTCACTAAAGGATAAAATTGTTACCCCCTGTTTTTTCTCAAAAATACAGGAAAATATCTTCGGTCTACTCAGCCTTCGGCTTCATGGAATACGGCGTCAGACCGTAGATATTTTCCCGCATTTCGTGAACAAATAGGGGGTAACTAGTAATATTGGCTGTATAATATCTGAATAGACATTATTTTCCATTTGTGACCAGTCACATCAAAGGAATGGACTGTGCAGCAAACTGCTCATGGATGAAATCATGCATGAAAACATAACTATGAGGCTGGAACAGAAATAATTTTGGGCATTTAATCAAAATCTCCTCCAAGATCTACCAGTTCTTAGTCTCTCCTGCTATCCATATCAGTAATGCTCTTATTCTGCTTTCAGCTGTACTTTGTAACTTGACAAAATCTCTCAGTGAATCAAAACATAATAGGCCTCTGATCGGTCTTTAGTACAGAGTGCCTATATAGTGATAAACACATTACACATGCGAGCAGGAGGAACTTAAAACTGAACAAGATGATGGCAATTGCAGGATGTAACATTAAGAGCATGGAGACTGCTGAAGTCATTTGTGTTTCATCAAGTAAACTATAAATAACTAATACCCAGGAATAAATGTCAGTGTGTTAAGTGAGTAATAACAGTCCTCTGACGCCGCGACCTTCTTACTCCATCATCCGACTCAGGAGCAGCAACCACTGTGGTTCTGACAGTCCCATCATCAGTGGCACTCTGCTGGCGGGCCGGTTGAGCACTCCTGCGTGGTCTCTTTGAAGACTCGGGTGTTGTCTTCATCTTGTTTACTTCTTCCAAGATTAGTTGAAATTCCTCATGCCCACATGAGTAAATGCCTGCATCATAGCTGAGGTTGATGTGGCATACTATCTCTGAAGCCTTAACTTCAACAGTGGAACCTTCTAACACAAACCCACCTGTTGTGTCGGTATACAATTGTCCGACAACAACAATGTCTTTCCTGTCAACAGCAGAGTATTTAACTGGAAGCTTATACTCCACAAAGCCTCTTGTTGCACCCTTCTTTCTCATACGCAAGATGCGAAGAACCAACATTGTGCCTGAAGATGTTACAGCCACATAGTCATCGAAGAGGCAAATGTCCGAATGAGCTGGTAATTTTGTGGTATCTGCTTCGGCATCTGGAATTCCGCTATTCCTTTTTGAAATATAGGTCTGCCGTACTCTCACCAGTCTGAAAGAAAATAACAGGAGCATATATAATATAAAGCAGTTGTACTTTCTTGGGTAATTTTCATGTAATTATAATGCTTTATATGGCTCACATTTACTGTAGTAAAAAGGTTAGTCCCAAAGCTTCTTCCTGAAACAATTCAAATAGCCCAATGTGTAATGCCATTTTTGGTTTGTTGCTCAATGAAAGCAAAGGGTGTACCCTCTGTGTTTATCAGCTAAAGCTCAAAATGGAACAATAATTGGCATCTTTAAGCTTGAGGGTTGTAAAGGTATGCACAAGCACCCAGCATGTTTTTGGCCACAGAACGCAAACAATACATTTTAAACTTTACCAGACGCATAGCGAAATAATCCAGAGGTACACTATTTTGATCTCCACAAGTGAAGGGACATTTTATACCTCGATAACAAGCAAAGAATGTCATTACATGATCCATGACAATTAGAGCTTTTCATTCTTAACAATCTGCAATAAGGAGGCAAGACATTCTTAATAATTTAATAATTTTTTATTTCATTGACTTACCGGTCATGGGACAGCTTTGGATTATCATTTAACAGTCGGACAAGGGTTTGCTTGTACTGTCTTCCATATCCTGGCACATCCACTGTTGGACAAGCAGCTCTGCATAATAAAATACCAGATAAACACAGTGTTATCATCTAAAATATAAGATTTTAAAAGTTCAGCATAGTGGCATAGATTTACCAGAAAAAGAAATGCAACTGTAAAGTAATTGCATTTAACTTTGTATGTGACACATGCCTATCCATTATGAATGTTTTTAGGATTTTACTTGGTCAAAATCCCACTCACTGTTACATCTTCTTACTGAATTTATTGTAATCACCTGAATTTATTGTAATCCTGCTTGATGTGTGCCTTGGAAAACTTTGGACCATCAGCATCCACCTGAATCTCATGAAGACGGCTGATATGTCTGATGTTGCGGACCATCTCCCCAAAGCTGTAATTGTGGTGATTATATGGGTTGGTATCGTTGACCTGCATTCTGACGCATCAGATTCAGCATGAGCTTCCGTCTACGGCTGTCACCATCGGAGCTATGACCAATCAGTGGCCCTAAGACTGGTTCCGTATGGGCCTTGTAGTTTGTGTTTATCTGCTTCCACTGCGCCGCTACATCTGCATGGCTGAATTTGTTGCAAGTTGGCAACATCACAATTGCCATTCGTGGCAAGTGAGGGTGGAGTGGGTTCAGCAGTATGACTCTCGCCTGTGTACCAATCCGCATTGTGTTGAAGGCCTCAATCATACGTGAATATGATTCGCTATCATCACCAATAACTACACGTACTGGCAGAAGACACTGGTGATCCTCTTCCTGTCCACAGAAGCCCAGTAGCTCATCAGTTTCCTGGCTGTAGCTGACTTCTGCTTTAATTGCAGTCTCGTCTTCAGCAGTGAGGACTGGAATGAGGGCTGTGATGCTTGCTTTGGTTTTCGCTTCCTTGTAGATTTCCGTCAACTGCATGAACGTTTCAGTGCTAGCATTGGTCGGTACCTTCTTCAGGTTTTGCTGTCTCCATCCATATATGGTGTGAACATCAGGTCCATGCAGATTCTGCGAGACAAATCGGGCAAGGCGTGGGCCCCCAAGGATCATAATAGTCTCGTAAAATTGCCTCACCGATGCCTTAAACCGCTTACCTCTTGCCTTGACGTTCAGATTGTTTGCTACAGTTTCTAAGGTATCCAGCAGTACTCTCTTGTCTTCAAATTTCCCTTCCTGTCCAGCCTTTGTGAGTTTGTATGAGATTGCTTTAAAGTCACCCCTTGTTGAATACTCCTTGAGTTTTTCTTTCAGTGATCTGTTGCGTATTTGCAGACGTAATTTCTTGGATTGCATGAAGAAGAGTTCTGACTTTGTTTTGGCTATGATTTTGTTTTTGTTTCTCATTACTTCAAGTACTTCTGATCTGCCCATGTAGTCAAATCTGATTTTACAAGTATTTCGTGGACCGTCTTGGGTAACCTTGTAGCGCAGGGTAAGTCGCTTCTGAAACGAAGGGAGCTTCGGTATTTCCTGGCATGCGGTGCAAATACGGTTTGACTTTGGGGTGATACCTAGGCAATCGTAGGCTCTGAAAGTGCCAGTTTCATGTGGTGCATTGCTGCCATCTGGTTGGTAGTCTTTAATTGCGTAATATGATGGCTTTCCATAATCTTGCCCTGGTTTGAGATCATCTAGTAATACCTTGGGGTTGAGACCTTCACCATATGGTACTGTTGATAAGTAGTAACCCTGACATACATTACGACAAAGTGGTTCCTGTTCTAGTCATGCGTTTGGTGTTGTCTGCTTAAAGAATGAGGCAATGGACTTCGTAGATGATGCTCTAACCTTCTTTGCAGCTGCCTTGTGTTTGGGCGATTTCAGATGCTCAACAAGTCTTGTCAAGGGATCCCCACAGGCTGGAAGCAAGTTTATGGTATGCTTGTCATCACGGCAAACTGCGAAATTGTTTTTTCTCAAGAACACCCCAGGATAGCTCTTGTCAATGTCTGCCATCAAAATCCCTGCAGGGTCTGCACCAACTGCAAAACTGATCTTCATTCTGTGTGCACGGGTTTCCATATGTGATCGTAAAGCTGGACACTTTTTCGTTGCTGGTCCCGTCAAAACCTCCGTTTCACAAAGGTCGCATCTGACTGTAAGTGGTTTCAGTGACGTTATATCAAACTTGATGTCAAGTCCAACGCGTCGTGCATGCTCTTGTTCAATATTGGTAATAACATCAATAACTTGACGCACTTCGGGGGGTGGACTTGTTGGAGGGTCACTAATCTGTAAAAAATGAAAAGAAACACGAAGAAAAAATCCTTAATATAAACTGTTAGTTTGTGCTAAATAATGTATTCATTCAATATTGGTAATAACATCAATAACATGACGCACTTCGGGGTTGGACTTGTTGGAGGGTCACTAATCTGTAAAAAATGAAAATAAACACAAAGAAAAAATCCTTAATAGAAACTGTTTGTTTGTGCTCAATAATGTATTCATTTTATAGCCAAGAAAGTAAGAACAATTCTATATTACACTGTTGTGTCTGCAGGGTTCTGCAATATTATCGTATTTGACCTAATTAGTGCCCCACACAAATAAGCGCTCCTACATGTCTTCGAGTGACACCTTCTAAGCACCCCGTTTAAACGGACTTGTACAGCTAAATTTTGTCAATTGTCTGATGAAATTAACATCTAGAAAATGGGTCTAAAACTTCTGGCTTTAATTTCACTTAAATTCATTTGAGTACCGTATGCCAGCCTGGAGGAAATTTCAGTATTAATTAGGGTGGTTCTAAGAAGAATTTTGTGATTTGTTAATTTATAATTTGTACAGATTTTTTGATCATGTTGAAAGCAAACATTGTTTTTGATTTGTACAGGAACAGCACTTTCTGTAACTCACCTCAGTAACTTCTGCATGAACATCATATATCTCTGCATCTGGATCATCAGAGTTTTCATGGTCTGTGTCAAGGTTGTCACAGTCTTCAGTGGGTGTTGACTTTGGTGTGGTTACAGGTGCTATGTCTGCAGTTGCATCCTTAAAAAAAAATGAAACAAAACATTTACTACAATTTATTAAGAACTACCTAAAATGGTGAAATATAAGAATTGTTGTAATACCATTATCTAAAAAGATTAGTTACGCAGCTTTCATTCTTGAACCTCTGAAATGGATATGTTCTAGAAGTATCAGTACCTGTAGATATCAAAGTAAATTATGATATTATACTACTTAGTTTAATGTTGCATACAAAAATATTGCATGTCTTAAGTTTACAATGTGTACCTCAATTTCATCTTCTCCCTCGAAAGATGATACACTGGTAGGACCATCACCACCGGGATCACCACATGATTGAGAAGTACTTGGGAGATGAATTCCTGAGAGCTCTGATCCACCTTTATTGGTCTTCACTGACATCTGAGCCTGAGATACCACTTCCAATGAAGGCGCTAGTTCTGGCTGTGTAGGATTTGATGTGCATCTCATCATTCCATGTGTACTTGCACTCATTTCTGGGCCACTTGTAAGATAGCCATGGGTTACCTGCAGTTAATAAAAAGTACAACATATAAAAACATTGTTAAAATATACTTATGATAAGAAACATGAAAGGCATATTTATGCAAACATCTCAAAACATCTTTCATTTCTTAATCTTAATTCAATATATTTTTAAAGTTGTTTTTGAACCTGAAATAGGTTGCTGAATTCTGAAACCTTGATACAGTAACAGGAGAACAATAAACATTTGTTTCATTACAATTGGCAGTGAAATTATTGATGTGAAATTATTGATGTGAAACACAGAAATCACAGAAATTTGGAAAGTTGCCATTTGGTGAGTTAGCAGTTACAATGGAGTTTCAGTTACATTTGGGGGAGGTGTGATACTGATGTTGCTGCGAGTGGTATATCGATGCGGAATTGATGTAATGGTAATTTGGATTGTTCATATGTAGGTGAGTTATCACCCAAGGGTTATCATCACAAGCAGCAAATAAGAATTTATGCTCCACAAAGTTACAAACGTCCAGAATACATCAAATTAACATGCCCAGGAAAACATGACACAGCCCAGCTTTGCAAAACATAACTCTTTCAATATGTTGAAGTGATAACTCACCATATTTGAACTCTCAAAATACTGTGATAACATATTCGTGTATAAGTTACTATTCCAATTATGTTGAAGGTGATAACTCACCATAATTGAACTCTCCAAACGAGCCTCCCCCTTTAAATTACAAACATCTCTTCCCTAAATACATCAACATCACATCACCCCGGGCACATCACATCCCAACTATCTTATCTTTACCAAAATTAATATAAAACAATTCCAATATGTTGAAGGTGATAACTCACCATATTTGAACTCTCAAAATTCTGTGATAACATATCCGTGTATAAGTTACTATTCCAATTATGTTGAAGGTGATAACTCACCATAATTGAACTCTCCAAATGAGCCTCCCCACTTCAAAGTACAAACATCCCTTCCCTAAAACATCGAAATCACATCACCCCCAGCATGTCACATCCCAACTTGGAAAGTTCAAATATGGTGAGTTATCACCCAGGAGTTATCACCTTCAGCAGCATATTGGAATGTATGCTCTTAAAAGTTATAAACATCCAGAATACTTCAAATTAACATGCCCAGGAAAACATGACACGACCCAGCTTTGCAAAAACATGTCTTTTCCAATATAACGGTGATCACTCGCCATATTTAAACTCTTAAAATGACCCTCCTCATTTCAAAGTACAAACAAAGCCTTCCACAATACATCAAATTTTCATCCCAACTTTCTTTGCCAAACATAAGTCTTCCAATATAAAGCTGATAACTCACCATATTTAAACTCTCAAAATGACCCTCCCCATATCAAAGTACAAACATGCTTTCCACAATACATCAAAATTTCATCCCAACTTTCTTTGCCAAACATAAGTCTTCCATATAAAGCTGATAACTCCCCATATTTAAACTCTCAAAAATGACCCTCCCCATTTCAAAGTACAAACATGCTTTCCACAATGTACATCAAAATTTCATCCCAACTTTCTTTGCCAAACATAAGTCTTCCAATATAAAGCTGATAACTCACCATATTTAAACTCTCAAAATGACCCTCCTCATATCAAAGTACAAACATACTTTCCACGATACATCAAAATTTCATCCCAACTTTCTTTGCCAAACATAAGTCTTCCAATATAAAGCTGGTAAGTGATAACTCACCATATTTAATCTCTCAAAATGACCCTCCCCATTTCAAAGTACAAACATACTTTCCACAATACATCAAAATTTCATCCCAACTTTCTTTGTCAAGCATAAGTCTTCCAATATAAAGCTGATAACTCACCAAATTTGAACTCTGCAAATGACTCTTCCCCACATCAAAGTACAACATCTCTTCCCTAATACATCAACATCACATAACACCCCAACTATCTTTACCAAACATAACACTTCCAATATGATGGTGATGACCCTGGGGTGATAACTCACCAAATTTGACCTCTTAAAGTGACCCTCCCCAATATTTCAAAGTACGGTACAAACATGGTTACCGTATATTAAAATCACATCCCAATTTTATTTGCCAAACATAACTCTTCCAATACGATGAAGGTGATAACTCACAAAATTTGAACTCTCTGAATTACCTCTCCCACTTCAGTGCACACATCCCTAAATACATCAACATATATCACTTTCACGACATTTTGCCAAACATATGTACAAAGATTCATTATGTTGAAGGTGATAACTCACCATATTTGAACTCTCCAAATGACCCCTCCACTTCAAAGTACAAACATCTCTTCCCTAAATACATCAACATCACATCCCAACTATCTTTATGTAACAAACCCACCATATTTGATCTCTTCAAATGACCAGCCCCACTTCAAGCTACAAACATCCCTTTCTTAAGTTGCCTAGTACATGTTCGAAAACATGTGACATCCCAAAGTTCTTTCTTTGCCAAAAATAATACAAGTTTCCAATATGATGAAGGTGATAACTCCCCGGGGATAACTCACCATATTTGAACTCTCTGAATTACCCCACTTCAAAGTACAAACAATTACAGTTATGTAATTTATTATCAGCATATTCATTTTTGAATCCTGCTTTTTCCAACTCCAATGATAACCTAACTCACAAAATTGCAACTTTTAAATTTCTGTGATTTCTACAGTTTCTGTATTTTTTCACCTGCAGCACAACAACCCCGGGACAACAACATCACCCCTGGCATCACCCCCAAAGATAAACAAAATAATTTGTGATTTCTGCAGTTTAACAGCTGGTATTAAAAACAACTTTAAATATTACAAATGTTGTTAGATTTCGAAACGGTGATGTGTGAACATGAACATTTCTAAAAGTTATCTTTTTTTAAGTTACAGTATTTTTGAGTATTGGTTTTTAAAATGACTTGCAAAATGCCCGCGCGGCAAAATGCCACAAAAATATAAAACAGACTTGCCAATTGTAAATGAGTTTCTGAATTTGGAAACCTTGACATACAATAACATAATAAGTTTCTTGTAGAGAATTATAATACTTGTAGGTTTATTATTGCTTTTCAAGATGTACAAGAAATGAAGAATGCCAAAATAAAATCATCTCTGGCAAACTATTCTGAACATATTTAATAATGGACTTTTAAAAAATGTACTACTCTGCAAATTCATAAAAAAATGGGAATAAAATCAAAATCTTACCTTGAGTTCTTGAAGGCAGGCAATGAACCTCTTACGTGGCCCCATTTTGATGACAAGATGCTTGATGTCAGCTGCATCAAGGAGCACCAGACTGCGTCCATCTATCTCTTCGTCTACAAATATTTAAAAAAATAAGTGAAAGTTATAAAGAGATATGGACCGGATTACCTGGGAATACACTGTTTCAGAGAAGAATGGCAGTCCCATGCTCAGATTGACGCGAGCGCCCTGTTAATGAGCGAAATATGCGGATCTGAGCTTAGTTCAAGTGCGCCGATCTGCACTAGTACAGGGATCTATACAGTGATTTTTTATTTTATTTTGGGTAGATCATCGTATAGGCATTTTACATTGAAAAATAGCAGCCCGGTACTGCACAGGTTCACTGTTTACCAGTTGCTCTCGTCTATGTAATCGGCAATCGCGGAGCCTAAAAAACGTGGCGCACATTGACGTAAATTTTACGGTAAAAGCAGTCATACAGGTAGAAAGGATAAAATTCAAAAATATTCTAGGTATGACTTGTTGTACCGGTACTAGATCTGCACCAACCAACGTAAACAGCCAAAATTATCGGTTTGTTGTTGTGATTGTCAGATGATTGAATCGGCCAATTACAAAAATAACCCCACTTCCGTGTTTACGCGCAACGATGTGCACGTTCTAAAATTGTAAACAACAACTGCAGTTCTTCGCAACAATACACAAACTGCAACAGCTAGGGTAGGCTATACCGGTACTGTTGGTTCTTTATTAAATTAAAAGCATGGGAAGGACTGTAGCTGTCAACAACGGAACCGTACAGGCTTTTCCGTATTCACAGATTCTGTTTGTCGTATTCGTAACATGGTAATATTAAATTTAACAAAATTTCTTAATTCTGTCGGTCGGACATCCGGGCATGACCAGCTGACAATAGCACTGGTCCGGTCTGGAGTGAAAACAACATTCGCATTCACTGCATGCAGTGTATCACAAGCTTCAAGTGCACTATTGTGCCAGGTTCGATTCTCTGCAAATAAAAACTAAAAATGCGATAAGTTGTTTTCACGCCAATGCATGAATGGATGTGACGTTGCGTGGCCCCGACCGAGAGAATAAAACATGTCATGAAACATACATTGTTTCAATGTTTGCATTGTTTTTTTTGTTGATGCAAAATTATATGTCGTCAAACAGATTCATTGTAATATATAAAATTGGTACCCAATCTATTGTGCTTACTAATTGAAGACTCGGTTAAAATGAAATTAAGGATCGAATGCATTTTAGTGTCCAAAAAAGCAAAATTATCGTCAAGTTCTGCCGAATTCTGCACCCTTGCGAAAGGTGCTGAATTCGAATCAGAATAAAAATATCCGATCTTTGCGATCAAAAATACAAAATTACAACTTTTAGAAGAAAGGAAGAACAAACCCCGCGGTGCATCCTGCCTTCAGCTTTTGATAACCTCATTAAGCTATTGCGGTGGAATTTGCACCAAAAACAACACACGTTTTCAACACAGTACACACGACATGAATGGGCGCTGCCATAACGATTGGCATTAATCCCTCTTTTTAATTGCACCACTGGCCCAGCACTCACAGGCAGGGGTAGGCGGATTAAAATAAAATACTCATGATTCCAAAACAAAATCAGACCCTCGGGGCATCAGACTCAACTGAACTTTTTCTTTTCTTTTTTGATGTTTAATTTAAAAAATAAAATCTTATTTTTTAAATTTTTTTTAAAAAATGGAATGGACAGCTGAGACGAATATAGGCCAAGGAGCCCCGGCAAGGAGCCTACCTAAATAAAATATCGTCTCAGATAGACGGTGGCCGGCCGGCCCGCGCGGACATCAAATTCACAAACAGGGCCTGCATAACGTCATTGGCGTGCACCAGGGTCCCAAACTGGCTAACAAAAAGCGGGCAAAAAACATTAGGGTCCGATCCCAGGGGTCCGATATCATGGGATACTCAGTATAGTTTGGGCAATCTTGTTTTGTAGTAGGCAGGCCGCTGACTTAAAACATTTATGGTTTCTCGACATGATCTATCTAGGCCTATATAGATCAGGCATGAGAATTTTCCTGCACAAGCAGGAATTCCGTATTTATATATTTTTTTTTCGAGAATTTTTGCCACATTTTAAGTTACGCGCTTTTTCAGAAGTGTTCTTGACGGTTTTGGCATGGAAATCTATTCTCAGGCCTGGGATAAACCATAGGCCTACTTCAAAACTAGGCTTGAGTGTATGATTTGGGGGAAATCGTTGGTACAAATATTATGCAGTGTCATTGTCATTATTATCTTATTTAGGCATCCTCCCGGGCCGGTAGTTTTATTTTGATTTTTCGTCCCGGTTTTTGTATAAATTCATCGAGTTAGGCCTATCAAAAGGCCTACTTTTAAATTATAATAGTATTATATCCGGTAAAGAAATAGCAAAGATTATTAAATCTAACGCATTACTTAAGCAGGGCCTCCTACATTCATTACAAAAAAATAGTGTTCATCATAAGTAAAATAATAATTCATTATCTTACCTTCAAATATTGGTTTTAATGAACCAAATCCTTCATCTTCCAACCACAGTTGGACATCATCTAACGACCAATCATCTAACTTGTTCGCCATAGTTTCAATAGAACTCTGGTCCGGGACTCTGGTACAGGTATACCCCTATCGAATTCTCAAGATCAACTGGCAAGTTTATGTTGTATCCATGGGATCAATAGGCCTAATTGGCGTCGATATCGATTGAGATAACAATTTGCTGATACCCTGAACTTCAATTCCTCAATATGAATTGATTCATCACTAATAGCTTCAAAGCGCCGGGTGTCAGTCTGTCAGAAAAGTTTTACAACCCAGGGCAATGCCCTCATTATTGCATTGTATTTATGCAAGTCAAAAATCATCGGTATAAAAAAATCAATAACTCATCATCTCCGCGGCTGACCACTTTAGGACAAATCTACTAGAACTAAAACTATACGCACGGATTAATTTTTCTAGCATGTTCAACAGTTTTACTATAGAGGGGATGAGGGACTCTGGCTTCTTATCATAATCTCTTTATCACATGCTACTTCTTTCGCTAATTCTCTGAGTGAATCTGTACCGATGGTTAGCTCAGTGTATTTCAAAGAGTCTGTTTTATTTTCGAGCTGAGGTCGGAAACGAACAATCGTGGCGCGTGGTAAACAAATCATGAGATGATAATAATTTGACGATCAATGAAAAGGAATCCGACGGGATTCATCTGAAGTGACCGATATGTATACTAAAGCTTAAAGATTTTCGACCCATTGATATACCAAAATCTGATTAGACCCCATTTCAATACCAATTTCAATTTACTACCCATGCGTATACCACAAAAACAGAAAAAATAAGGGGTCATTGATATACCAAGCAGCCGAAAATGCGACCCATGTTTGCGGCACATCCCCGTATAGCCATTTGTACTGAGTACCCCCCCCCCCCGGGCCGGTAATGTCCCTATAAGTGCCCACCCTGTGATTTAAATAAGCCCCAGTGCTTTAAAGCTTCCCTTCCCAGTTACGGTCATTCGGCATTAAAAAATGCCAAAACTCTCCACATACCCCTATCAATGCTACCTTATAAAGGAGATTTCATTCATAAATGGACTCTTTATTTTTTGAATCTCAAAAGGTTCACATCAAAATGCAAATTTCAAAGCAATTGTGACCTCCACATTATGTTTCTTCAAGCCATTTTGGGTCATGTTCAACATATCTATATCAACGACAAAAAATCATAAAAGGACCCTATCACTTGGTGGCACCCTCATACAAAGTCCAGATGCACAGAGTAAACTTTTGTTCATCTCAAGTTAGGAAGTGACATCAATGTTTTTTTCCCGCGTTTGGTCGCAATTGTGCCGACAACCTGATTCAATACTGCCACAAACAAAATACACACATAAGTCACTACCGAACTTGAGATGAGCCAAAGTATTGTGAACAATGGGAAAAAATAAGTGCCTAACAGTGCTTAATGAATAAGGTATTGTGAGTAAAAAAAACCATGTGAATCCTTGCAATTTGTTAATTTTGTCCTCGCAAATATGTCTTTATACTTAAACTCACCTTTGAGAGTCTCCAGTAGTACAGGATGCTCTTCTTTTTTCCCATTTGTCCATGTTTCCTTGGCAACCATAAGTACCAGCTGTAGTAGTCTTGTCCAAGACCACGCATCTCCATTGAAAGTCGTCATGGCGTAGTCTAAGACTACTCCCATGTGGTTGTCAACCAGGAGACCCAGTGCCACACTGGGGTTGACTTTGTTGAGGCAGAGGATGTTTAGGGAAGAGGAACCACGAAATTGGGACTCACTGGCAGACTGGAGGACCTGCTTGACAACAGATACATCGCAGCAATTGGAAGACAGTAGACTCTGTATAATGTTAAAATAGAATGTTGAAATTACTAGTTACAGATACTTTACTATTCAGGTTTTTTCATATGTGTGTGCGGGTAGTGCAGGGATGTGCGCATGTATCTTTAAGCGCCCTCAATTGAGTACATTTTATATGATATTTTATTCACAACCATGGACACACACCAACTGATCAAGAGATCCAAGGTTCCCTGACAGGTGCATGTATAGGACATGTCATATGACAAGACAGTGTGGTTTTATGTGTATAGCAGTCAAGTTAGCTCAATCGTTAAGACGTTCGACTATGGTGCGAGAGGTTGCAGGTTCGAACCCTGGCGGTGCCTACAGTATGCTCTCGTGGAAAATTGAGTTAGCTTGAAATTCCCCTGGACAAGGAGCTTACTGCTAATTGTCTTGTTGTAACCCGTACAAAACTTGGGGAGCTGATCCTGGTTGCGATGCTTACTTGTGGAATGTCTAGGGTGCGCGCTCTTGAAGCAGCAAAGTCCCTGAATTGTTATTTAATGGTTTATGGAATGATGTGAGGCCGTAGTGGTCAGCGACAACGTGCAAAGTGTACTGAGGCTTGTGGATCAACGTCTAGGCGTTGTGCCTGTGCGTAGCGCACTATAAATCACTGCGCTTTTCTTTTTGGAAATTGAAAAGCACAGTACTACATGTTCAAATTTGATATCCTTATTTGGCAGCGCTTACATTAGACAGTCTGTGGCCCTCACAGACATGGCAAGTGTGAGTCCTTATTTGCCAGCACTGACATTAGACTAGCACAAGTCCTTTGCCCCTTCTCTGGATAGTATTAGTATACTATAAAGTAACAAAGCCCAAAAGTGGTGCTACGCTCACATGTAGGGGTACGTGTGTTCGCTGTGTTGGTGTGAGGAAGGGCTGGTGGATGGAAGTGTGTATGTGTAGTAGTGTGACCTGGCAAGGATCTGACTACATTATGATGTTCAAAAGTTAATCAACTTCAGCCCAGTTGGTCTATGTTCAAGAAGGGCAAGACCTTTTGAACTGTAAACTTTTAAATCCTATTGCCAGCAAATCCCACACCCTGACATGGTTGCCTGTACTGCAATGGCTGAATAATACATACAGCACCCTCCCCCAAACCACACCACCAGGGTTAAAGCCTTAATGTACATTCTTATTCAATGGGTGCGTCTTGTAAATAAATCACGTAATTTGATTGGTTTTCTGGTGTATAATATCTCACAATAGTTGATAGTGATATTAGTCAGGGCGCGCTTGTTGCTCCTCAATGATCGTGCGATAATGCGTTCGCGTAATACACGTGCGAGAACTAAGAACGCGATTCGGCGGCTTAGATGTTCGTGATGGTTTCGTTCATTTAAAACAACGGGGATGTCCTCACAAAAGTAAATTTATTTTTTTCTGAAAAAATGCAGTTTTTCTCGCAAAAATTACATTAAAACTGAATAAGAATGAGAATAAAAGATAGGATTTTGTCTTTTGCCTATCCAATATCGCCGGCATCCACTACTCAAAATATTGGCCAGCCCATCCATTATGACACGATATTGGATAGGCAAAAGACAAAATCCTATCATTTATTCTCTAAATCTTTTTTTTCTTCAGAATATACCTTTATTTTTTTCAAAACCAATTTTTTTTTGGGCATATTTGTAATACTTACACATGTTCCAACTTAAATCTATGAGCAAACTGTCAAATTCGCCCTATTTGTAGTAAAACGGGATAATAATCTGATTGGACAATCGCATGATTTTAGGTGTCGTCTATCAGGCCGTAGATGACCCTACATCATCACAAATATTGATAACATGTAACACGCTTGTCGAGGTGTGCATGTAGAGTGTTGTAGCATTTTAATGACAGTTATTAAAATTTTTGCTAAATAAATATATTTATAATTACTAAAATTATACTTAACTGACTAAGAATGAGAATAAACTACATTAATTTTTGTTTTTACTATCCTCTATCGTGTGATAGGCAGGTCCAATATTATACAGGCTGTAACGGCATCATTACTCAAAATATTGGGACCTGGTAGGATAGTAAAAACAAAAACTCCTATCGTTTATTCTCTAAATCTTATACAATTTCTAATAATGTACCTGCAGTTTAATAAGATCTTCATTGCAACAGCAACATGGACAGTCAACCTCATCATCTATCTTCCGAGAGCTCACTTGTAGCAATCCCAGCATGCTAGCTGACTGAAGACGTGGTGTTGGCACAACTGTGGTTCTTAGACATCTTTGCGACAGAGGTGATGTGCCTGTTAACATCAAGGTAAGTATTTATTAGTGCATTGAAATTCTATAGTTGGCTGCTGTGGACATTCAGAGATTGTATGTTTTAAAACTGTTGCACAAATTATATTTTATGGTAACTCTTACCCCAGAGGGAGTGGGGTGTAAGTGCCACCCAGATTTTAAAAATCTAAAATGGGGTTTTGTTCAGTACCGTTTTGACAAAAATTTAATTTCATACATTTCTCAGAAATAAGTGATTGAAGCTCATATTTGAGTCTAACTGGAGGAAAATTTAACCAAAACGTTCTGGGTACTTCAAATGGAGGGGGGGGGGGCACAGAATTTTAAAAAGAAATTGATGGGGGTGTCTCTGGAATGAAAAAAAGCTTAACAAAGGGGGTCATGAGGATGGCAGTAACCCGTAATATATGGTATATTACTACGGAGTACTTTCCAGGACACTTACATCCAAAAAATTGGCTACAAAAAATTTCTTGGGTACATTTTTAACATTTTTTTGAAAAGTGGACTTTTTGTTGCACTTATCCTGGCTACAAGCCTGAAGACAAGTGCATAGTTTGATGTTTTGCAGGGGATACTGCATTCTGAATTTCTGATGGACTGTGGTATGTGAACTTTTTGTGACACCTACCTGTGAATGGTGGGAGACTATCAAGCCATGATAGCCTGGTAGCATAGCAACCAGATCCTCTTGGCTGTAAACAATATGGACAATAAGAAAGTTAAATATAATTTATAAATTTCTACAAAAATATCATATTTTTTCATTTTTTTTTCAATGAATTCATTCAATAAATTCATATTCTTAGAAACCAATATCAAAGCTTACTTACAACATGCCTATGTCTTCTTGATGACTGATGTACTGGCAATGCTGATGGTTTCCATAACTTGAGCCTCTCTATGTAAATACTGGCTAGCTGTGCCTATTAAAAACACAGGGAATCATATAGATTAGAAATATGTATGTTAAATCTCCCCAAACACTTACACATTCACATCCAACTCCCACACTCTGCACACACACATACATGCATCCCCTTACAGGTATTCACCATCAAACAGGGACTCTTGACCACTTAACCAGGAATATTTACAGACACATTACGTAAATTATACACAATTTTTTTATTACATTTAATCTATATTCCAAATAAGACCTAAGCCTACACCAGCAAACTAGACACAATCTTATACAGATTATTATGTTGCTTGCAATATGCTGGTGGGTTAAATGAACCGAGGACATTAGTGGTTGCGGAGTGTCCACTGTTATGTGAAGTGTATTCTGATCAACATCCTCAGTTGTTGGTATTTACCAATGTGTTCACACCACCTAACCCCCACACATTCACCCCCACACACAACCTACTTCAACTTGAAAAGATTGGCAAACAAGGACCTACAACTTTTTCCTACCCAGCCGAGGACCTTCCACACCTGAAGCTACACTGTAAATCCAAGTGTTTACGGTTTCTGTAACACTGCAAGGTGTTTAATTTTTTATTTACACAGTAAAGGTATAGGACACCTAAACACCAAAGTAAACATAGAGTAAACACATAAACACACTTTGTAAACATTTGGTGTGTTAACTTTCTAAACAATTTTGAAAGTAAACATGTTGAATGTTTAGAATCTAAATACTCTCATATGGTTACTCTGTTTACTTTGTGTTTACTTTGGTGTTTAGGTGTGTTTAAAAAGTGTTACAGAAATCCTAAACACTTAGATTTACAGTGTAGGCTCTAAACCATGGAACTGCTTGACCGTTTACTATCCAACCGTTACCTGACTTTTCACTACCAAATGAGACATGGTCTCATGTGCAATTTTGATGTTGTATGCAATATGATGGTAGGTAGAGGGAACTGGTTGTCCTCGATTATTCTGTTCTTTCTCAACATGTGGTATCTTCTTTTGCAGGTGTTTACAAAAGCACACCCCCACCCCCACACACATTAACACACACAAACACAAATACAGAGCATATTAATAAAAAAACATCTTCATATAAAATAAGCAATATCCTTACTGTAGCTTCCTTAGACACTTCATGCCTGTGCTTTTGGGCCAACACTAACTCTAAAAACTGCCTCTGGTGAGAATTACTATGTGCAGGTTGATGGTCATCAGTCTGAAAGAACAAAATCTATTAATCAATTGATTGACCTACCAATTAATTGCATTGATCGATCAATCTATAAATCAAATCAATTGATCGACCGACTCTTTAGCCATGATCGAGATATGGTCTGTATTTGTGATTTATTTCTTTAAACAGCCATACAGCACATTGTATATATGGATATTGCAGTATCAAAATGCATAAGGGTCACCTTGACAAGCATTTCAAAATTCTATATGGCATTCCGCATTAGGTTTTCAGAAGCTGAAGAGCTTTGAGGCAAAGGATTTAATTAATACAGCCCTACATTTTGTTAACATGACGTTCCATCATCAGCCCTTATCATACTGGAACTGTTAGTATGAAAAGAGCAAATTCTAGTTTCCAACCAACCTACCTGTAGAAGTTTTGCACATGTTGAGAGAGTAAGCTCCTGTTGATCTAGGAGTTGTAACATGGCTTCAAATAAACTCTCAGGTTCCTGTTGTCTTATTAACTGTAAAAACATAATAAAACATGCCAAAGATCAAGTAAAGCAGTATTCAGACTTTTTATTATGCGTTACAATATTGTATGCAACATATCTCGTTGTTTAATCTATTGCCATTCTATTTCCAGTAATGTTTAAGTTCTAACGAATGTTTGATGACGTAAAATCGATAATATATTTCTACTAGATATTACATGTAACATATTATCGATTTTTCGTCATCAAACATTCGTTAGAACTTAAACATTACTGGAAATAGAATGGCAATATATAAATAACGATATATGTTACATACAATATTGTACGTCTAATACTGAGTCTGTGGAGCGCTTAATGCTGCCTTAATAAGAATTGAATCAGTGGTGTATCCTTGGTGTGAGATATTCATGAGTTAGACTAGTGTAAAGACTCCATTGTGGAATTTAGCAGCTTACGGAATAAAGCTGTATAATCCTTCAATGGGGAATTTCACAACAGTGCTGGATCCCTGGACTGGATCTAGGATTCACAAATGATTGGTAATGGTAAGGGCGACTGAGAGGCTGATATGCTGAGAAATAATAAGCCTGCCAGGTAATTCATCTATTTCAACTTAAGGTTATTAATTATTTTAAACTGTTGTGATTTGGTAGTTCAAAGCATCTTACGAATGATAGTGAGCTTTGGCAAAAAGTGCATTGCTCAATTCATAGCGAGTGTGTAGAAGAATGAAAATATCACAGATATACTTTTATAGGTGCTGCGGTTCTTTAGTTACGTTGTAAAGAGGGCTGAAACAACAACACTTTTTTTAAACGTACATAACTCATTTACAACAATAAATTAAGCAAGTTTGCAAAGTATACGATTTGTAGAATGAACTTTTGCAAAACATCAAGGTGTTGTTTTTCAATAATATATTGATCTAGATAATGAAAATCAACAATACCTCGTCTACCCTTAAACTACTCCAAGAAACTGATTATTATTATTATTATTATTATTAACAAATACTTATACGGCGCTCTACAGAGATCACAGCGCCTTACAATAATACAAAATTACAAACAAACCAAGAAGCAAAAATCAAAAGGAAGCACAAAATAGGTAAAAGAGCAGCTAATAACCGACTCCCGGAAGTCAAGCCTAGCCACACCTGCACAAGTAATGTTTATACAATATAATATATAGAGTGATCAGTTAACTATTTTGACACTTAAGGCCAGAGTAATGGAAGACACATTCGTTCACACCCGAATTTGAGATTTCTTGATATTTATCAACACTAAGATGTATTCTTTCACTTGAAACTGATAAAATACAACTTGCTAATATTTACTCGTATTTTTGCTTGATTTGTTTCACTCTTTTCAACTCTAAAAAGTCACATGGCTCAAGACAGCTTAGTAAATTGGCGGAAATAATGAGTCAGAAATGCTTGCGAATGCGAAATATTTTGATTACGCCAGCGATTAAACTTAGCGTGACGTGGCGCAACTCTGCGCGTATGTCCAACGCAGTCTAGGCGCGATTCGGTTTGTTGTTCACGCCAGCAAATGTGGTGTAAACAAAACAGAAATTTGCAGTCAAAATGCCACTTGGATTTTTTAATTATTTTGAATTTTGGCGCACTGAAAGCAGACATTATAGATTTATTGGTGCAAAAAGATGCATATTTAGACTATGCACCAGATACAGTTTTTACAAGCGTGAAAGTCTTACCGTTTTAAAATATAAGGACGTTTTGTGCATAATTTTGACATTTTTTTACTAAAACGTCGATTTCTCAGAGTTCACTTTTGACAATATTGCACGATTTTTGTGACAAGAAAAAAAAAAAATATGCAAGCAAAAGGTAAACTTTTTGCACTATCGTTTAGAGTACATCAAAGTCTAGGGAAGGTTTTCTCATTTTTTCAAAATATTTGTTTTCAACAAAAATATACACCATTATGTTCAATTTTTAGCTTAATAGAGTGACAAAATTGCTTTTTTCACAAAATACAAAAAAAAGAGACGAATTTCAAAAAATAAAAAACCTTCCCTAAGTTCATGTCTCTTCTTCATGAAAGGCTAACTGAATCTTTTTTACTCCGAACGGATTTTTTCTAAGTTGTCACAAAAAAATTGGGGTAAAAAAGTGAATTTTTGTGATTTTTTCAAAAATTCGAGATTTTTGAACAAATCTGACGTCACCATGGGATTCTTTGACTCATTTCCTTTCCAAAAATGTATAGTTTTATGTACTTTTGACATACCAATTCAGAAATAATGATGCTCGAAAAGGTCCATGTTCTCTCCCATTACTCTGCCCTTAAATCAGCTTCAACTTGAACTACTCAAAAGCTACTCCAAGAACGACTCACAAGTAAAAAGAATTTACTTATGAGTAGCTTTGAAGAGTAGCATAATACATCGGTGAAGGTCTGTGACTCTGGTGGAGTTGGAGGTAAAATTTATTAATAATAATTATGTTCTCTATAATTTGGTTCACCTCAAGTTTGTTTAATGACGTATAAAAGCGTATTTTGCTCGCCGCAGTATCGAATTGCGCGAAAAATTAAACGCTGAGTGTGCACGCGACGCATACAGAGAAGCGGTTTGTTGGCACACTTACGGCGCAACCGCAGAAATAGCATTGACGCTACTACCAAACTTGAGATGAACCAAAATATAGCTTGCTTCCTTACCACATTTGATATGTGGATCAGATACAGCTACTGGATAACAAAGGTCTTGCAGCCAGTTCCAATCAGGGTAATGACTGCCTGTTCATTCATCCTGCCCTGGGCATTATAATGAACACTGAATGATCCACCCAGGCAAATGAATGGTATCCCTACCTGTGCAAGGAATGTAAGTTCACATTTGTCCTGTTGATACAATAGTTCAGGGTGATCAGCTAACAGTTGTGATATTTCATCTATGTTCAGCATCCCTAGTACACTGTTTGCTTGCTCTAGATCCCCTAGTTGAATATACAGCCAGACGGAAGTCAAGATATCAGTAGTGCTCTGCCTGGAAGTGACACATACAGAATGAGTTATTGTTTTATTTTGTTATTACTGAATATTATGAACAAAATATGTCTTTGCATCCTATTACCTAAAATGTTTTACCATTTTTTTCACAGCAAACATAAATTTCTGGAGAACATTTATCAAGAAATCTAGAAATTCAGCGAGAATCCTTTCTACAGAGATTCTCCTAAACCAATTTGCATGAATCTAAAGAGATTTCTGCATTTATTTTTGAATCTACATGTACACACAAAGTAAATGGGGGAGAATCTAAAGACGCTTGTAAAATGCTATACAGAATCAAAATGGATTCTCACTAGGTGAAATAAAATTATACTGTGTTAAATTGTGGTGCAGTGGTTATGATACTGCCTCTGTTGCTCAAGGTCCCATATCAATTTCCGGTGGCAACTTGCTGGAGTATTGGGTTGGGAAATATATCTGAATTTAGTTGGCAACATCTGCAAATGAATTCAGACGTCTGCTTTCCCCACGGTGCATTTAGAATTGAGTGAATGAACCATGAGGGAGCTCTGTCCTTTGTAGGGGATGTCAAACTGTCAGTCCTGTGTACAGAGAGCCCTACTGTACATGTATATCACATGTTCACAATTGTCATAAGAAAATCAGGCACCTAAGCTGGTTCTTGGGCTTACATGTGTTGTTTATTTTTTGGTGTATTGTTTGTAGCCTCAGTACAATAAAAGTAATAACCAAACTAATGCTAGTATATTCCCCTTTTGTAGCGACAATTTTTACTCCAAAAATAGCAAAAATGGCGAAATATTTTCTTTTTTGTTTGCTTATTGTACAATGTACTAACAAAGTTAAACTGCATATTACTTGATGAAGAAATTATATACTTGTTCTGAATGTTGATGCTGCCTAATCGGGACATGTACATTAGACACATCAACATCTATACTAAGTGCATGCAATGATTCGTCCAACTTTTCTCTCAACGAGTAATACACAGCTTTTAACTAAGAATGTTTTTTTAAATTTAAATTTACTTACTTGTATCCTGCTAATAAGTTCAACTTTTGTAATGATTCCATAGCTTTGGCAGGTGACAGGCTGTCTTTAAGCGTTGACAGTAATATGAGTTGAGACAATTTACTGGGTGCCACTTCCCTATAGATGTCTAGTATTCTATTGCACAATTTCTGGATGGGATTAGAAAGAACAGACCATTGAGATATGTAGTTAGCACAATAGATTGGACATTATAACATCCTTACATTTATTAGACATAAGCATTATTGGTTGACTGACATTTAATATTTAATACCCTGAATCATGCCATTGAAAAAAAAGAGTATCAGCATTTAAAAGTTTTTCTCATCACAACAAAGCTTAGGGGTAACTTGTACAAGTGCCCTGGTAATTGACTGAGTTTCAGGGCTCTAAGGTGACCCAAACAAGACCAGCAACTGGTAAAATAATACCCTATATGTGATCACCTCTGTTTAAAAAAGATACCCCATGTGAGACCTTGCAGTATTGAATGGGTACCCCACAATTGCAAGGATACCCTGCGATCTTTGCAGAAGCACTATCTGAGACTCGCTGGCTGAATTTGAGACCCAATAAGAGTCCTTTAAAGTCATGTTGTGCTTTTGATACCTATTGAGAGTCTCGGGATTGCAGCTAGTCTCACATTTTTTGGATTATGGTTACTGGACTAGTATACCAAGTTACCCCACGGGGTCGCCACACAATATGTTTGGATCCTTCATGCTGTATCCAGACACAGTATGCATATGTCATGCATGTGCAGGGTAAAGACAAAACTTGTTGTATTGTTAACCTTAACACCAGTAAATACCAATACCACAAACTAGCATACCTCCCCTTCAGCAGTGCAGGCATGGGAAACACAAAGGTCACCTCCAACCAAAACCCCCCGGCAGTGTAGTAACAAATGAGAAATATGTATTGGTCAGGGTGTTTCACCAAATACAAAATCAAGAAGTTGAAGTCTTGAAGTTGGAACAGGAGTGGTAACATTATACAAGTTTGGCTCCTTTACCACTAACTCATCAACATCCAAATCTAGGGGCTTCTCTGCACCAAAGAACACTCCATTTTGGTAATTGATAAGTCCAGGACAAGGGGTACCACAACATGAATGTTACCCTCATCTAAACGACCATCTACATCCAGACTTGGAATAGGAGTGGTAACATTGTAACATGGGGGTGCTACACCTGATAAAAATTTGGCTTCTTTACCACTTACCTCATCAACATCGAAATCTAGGGGCTTCTCTGCACCAAACAACACCCTATTTAGGTAACTGATAAGTCCAGGACCAGGGGGTACCACAACAGGAATGTTATCCTCATCTAAACCATCTACATCCAGACTAGGAGCTGGATCAGTTGTCATTGCATCATCTTCATGAGTAAACATTTGTAGGACTTGTTGCAAGGAGAGTTGAGACATTTTGAAGTAGGGTGTGGCAAGGTGGCCATCTTCTACATCGGGTCTGTTGAATGGAATATAGACAGATGTGTGAGCTAGATACTTGTGAGTAATGCTGAAGGGGTAAATTATTGTCTGCTTATAGTGTAGATGTAGAGGAGCTCCATTTCACAAGGACTTATAGTTGATCTTATGTTTAATATATCGCACATTAAGAACCTTAAACCGTAAATCAGATATTACTTTCATGTAAGCAAGCTTAGGGTTAGCCTAGTATCAAGACAGATTATACTGCTAATAGTCGTGTTCACATTTTGAGTTACACCCGGCGTAAACTTACGCTAACATTGATCAAAATTCCACAAATATTTTCCTTACTCCTACCGCGTGTCCACACCTAGCCTACTCCTAGCACTACGCCTACTAGTTCCAACAAGCATTCACTTCTGGTTGGCGTAAACATTGGCTACCACTTCCGGTGTTTCTGTGACCTTTATCAACCACGCGATATGTAATTTCTTAGTTCCGACCAACTAAAGGTCAAACTTACTCCGGGTGCCAGGAGTAATCTGCGTTTACATTGCAACTTACGTCTGGCGGAGGTTACACCTACTTCTGACTTTTGTCAGGAGTAAATCGTCGGACGTACGCCTGGCGGAACTTACGCTGACCATCGTTCACACTGCACCTACTCCTGGCAGCGCCTACCACTACTCCTAGCAACTTGCGCCGACCAAGTTCCGCCGGGCGTACGTCCGACAATGTGAACACGACTAATACAAAATAAACAGTAATAAAGCTTTGTTATCCCTCAATTAAGTCTTGACAATAGGCTCATTTCATGTATGCTTACAACAAGGATAGACCCCAGTGGAATGAAATTCAAATTGACTCCAGATCAAGCTTTTGGTGCCTTTCATTAACTGAGTAACAACATATATCAAAACTGGTGTCCAATATGTAATACATAGTTTCTTTAAAAAAGTTATGACTAAATATTGCACAGAGTTCGTTTCTGGTGGTGCAAACTGGTCTACAGGTATAATAGGAGTAATAATATGTTTCCGATATAAGGTGACACCTCATGACGTCACACTGGACAAATTCCAATCAGTGTCAGAAGAGCCAGGCAGAGGAGATTTGTAGGTGTAAATGCAATGGAGTAAATAAATCTGCAATCAATACAGCATTGATTTGCTAAGAATTGAACAGGACACCTGTCTCATCAAACCACTTTTATACCTCTTTGAAAGTGAAGTTGAGAAGAACTGATGATGATGACAATTACAATTGTAAATAATAGATGACAATGACTTCCAGTGAAACTACACAACATTTAAGATCTCTTACCTAGAGTAGTACTGAGCTAGTAATGCACATGTTTTCAAGAACAACTGCTGCAGTGATGACATGGTTGAGTTGAAATGGTTACGGTCTAGCAGACTTGAGAAATCTGGGAGTAAAAAAAGAAGAAACAAGTTTGAAAAGTGTGAGGCTTCTCCTATCGATGTTCAAGAATAGGAATGCCTACTTATTATGGGTGCAGTACATGAAGCCCTTGGATATAACTTCTTCTACATGATGTAACAAATGGGCTATTCTAGTTAGTATTCTTATACCCCTATGCAGTGTTGTAGTCAAGACCTCTATGTCCGAGACCGAGACCAAGACCTGCCCGTCCGAGATCGAGACCGAGACCGAGACCAAACGTTCCGAGACCAAGACCACCCCTTCCGAGACCGAGACCTCTAAGTTCCGAGACCAAGACCGAGACCTTGGTTTAATCCCGGGGGATACTCAAGTTTGGTTTGGGTAGGGGTACTGGTGTGCCGCTGAGAATTTGAAAGAGAACCCATCATTGTACCAACTTTTCAAGAAATTTGGACCCTCAGTTTAACACTATTTGTCTTAATTTTTACAATTTTTCCTCCAAATTTTGAGAAAATTTCATAAATGTTGGCTACAGTGGAGGCAAAATTAGGCTAGTGTGTAAAGGGCAAGTGCGTGAAGCAATTGAGCAATTTTACCATATTTGGGCCCAAAACACTTTTGTGGGGAATATTCCCCTTAGTGGGATCCTCGCTTCCGCCATCTGCCCACCTATGTTTAATCATGAATTGGAAGCTATATGAACATGCTCACTTATATGATTCATTTATAACTTTTTATAACTTTATAAAATGATTTCTATATCTTTATTCTTAACAATTTCTTCAACATTCATTGAAATTTAGGGTAAGGAATAAAAATATTGAACAACAATAGAAAATCATATCTTTTTCTTCAGGTCTCGACAGGTCTCGACCAAAAAAACGTTCGAGACCGACACTTTTGAGGTCCGTGACCGAGACTTTTGAGTTCCGAGACCAAGACCTTGACATCCGAGACCGAGACACTGCAAAACCAGGTCTCGAGATGGTCTCGAGACCGAGACCTGGTCTCGAGACCTACAACACTGCCCCTATGAAAGACAACCTTCTTTAATCTTCCGCAGAGGCAGTATGAATTTCAAATGGGCTTACCTGAATGGGTGACACCATGGGAAATCTACACCTCCCATGTGGGAGATTAAGGTCATGTCTATAGGGGCTAGAGGGTGTATGGATTTCAATTGAAATAGCCGAATGCTTGTGGTACTATGGGAGCATTACAAATAAGCAGCATTGCAAGCAGGCTCAAGCAGCACATTATAAATGCTGAATTTGGTAATCTCCCACAACTATTAATATTATGGAGAGAAGAGCCAGATATATATACTATATACAGGACATTGTTCCAGGAGTGAAGAGCCAGCATCCAAACTGATCCACTGAATCCTGAAACATAGGAGAAAGAAACCAAGGATACCCGCCCTTACTTACACTCACATCCTCAAGAAAGGTATAGGACTGGAAGTAGCAGACTTTAAGACAGAAACCTATGGAAAGCCACTGTGGTGTTGAAACCCCACCCACCTTAACATGGCTGTGCACTCTATTAAGTTGTTTCTTAGTGAGGAATTCAGCTTTTTGATAGATTTTATTTCACTATTTCACTCATGTTTGCAATTTAAAAGGAATTAAAATCTTTGTTGAATTAGTGGGGTACACACACGCAAAACACATTGTGTTGTGTAGTTGTGCAATTTTTTAATGTGCAGACATGCTATATGTTATGCCTACGCGATGGTTATCTGCATGTGCGGCGCAACCTATAATTCACTGGTATCTTGTGGTTGAATCCCTCTATTTTAGCTGACAAAATGTGAGGTTTTGCTTTTCTAAGTTCGTTCGTCGATTTAAATATCAAGTTGAATGAATTTCGATCAAACTTTTCAACATGCTGTGGATTTACTCAATGAAATGTGAGGGAGTCCTGTGAGCTTGGATAAAAACACAAAATGTCACAATTTTTAACTTTTAATGTCCATTTCTAGGTGAAATGATTTGGGTCCAATGACAATTTTAAGGAAAATACAAATATCTTAGGGAACAACCCAAAAGTTCGATGAAGCCCTATAAACGAAAGTCCTTTCGTTAAGGAGGGAGGGGGTCAAAAAGTCCGATTACGTTTGTAAAAAAGTAGTTAAAACATCGGTCAAAGTTTATCTTTTTTAAAGGATTTAATATATACATTTTTTTTACATTTTTTTCTGAAGTACGATGACATTTCACAGTGGTTGCTTCAAAATGATTTCAAATCAATATAGAGTGCAGTACTCGCAACCTGCAACTTGTAAGTTCATTTTTAAAGCAGCTGTACCGCATTTTGTTTTTTTATTTGAAAATCCAGCATTTTAGAATTTCCTCCATAAACGCGTATTTTGGGGGGGCTTTGGGCGCCAGCCCGAAAAAAAAGGCGGCAAAAAAAAAAAAAAAGAAAAGAAAAGAAAAAAAAAAAAAAAAAAAAAAAAAAGAAAAGAAAAGAGAAAAGGAAAAAAGAAGGAAAGAAAAAAAGAGAAAAAGAAAAAGAAGGAAAGAAAAAAACAGAAAGAAGAACTAGAAACCACTTGTGTTTGAGCAAACACGAATATCTATGCCCGTGACCCCACCCCTTAACCAAGCACTCCCCATGCAAAAGTTACTGACCAACATGTGAAAGCCCTTGTTATAAACTTTAATTGATATAAGTATCAATCATCCTCATAGCACCTAAAATTAAAAAAGCGCCCAATTGGGCGCCAAATCAAAAGTTGGTGACCACCATGTGGAAGCCCTTGTTATAAACTTTAATGATATAAGTATTATCCCCATAGCACCTTAAATATAAAAGCGCCCAATTGGGCGCCAAATCCAAAAGTTGGTGACCATTATATGGAAGCCCTTTTTGTAAGCTTTAATTGATATAAGAATCATCCTCATAGCACTTAAAATATTTTAAAAAGCGCCCAATTGGTCGCCAAATCTAAAAAAACTGGTGACCACCCCCTTGGTCACCCCCTTACAAACCGTGACAACCCTTAACCCTCCTAACACCCATTAACCAACCATACTCCATGTCCCACAATGACAGCCTTTTGAGGTGGTCCAAGGCACCAATATCAAAATGCCTACACATTCCCTTTTAAGGATATTTTGTTAAGTGATCAATTTCCTTGACGTGCGATTCGGGCCGTTATCATTGCAAACACAGGTAGCTAACAAAACGCTACCTATTGCGTTACACTGTGTTAATAGGTTGTACCTAGTTTGCTTTTTAAAGCCTTTGAACTTTGACCTCTGGGGTTGTGGCTACCATAGAATACATCTAGGGTCATGGGCCATCATTGTACCAAGTATGAACCCTGAGGGCGCTGTAGTTCTTGAGCTAGAGCTGTTTGAAATTTTACACATATTGCTCCCTGTAGCCCATGACATTTGACCTCTGGGGTCGATGTTAATTCAGGAAATATCTAAGGGTCATGGGCCATCATTGTACCAAGCATGAACCCTGAGGGTGCTATAGTTCTTTAGCTAAAGCGGTTTTAAAAATTACACATATTGCTCCCTGTAGCCTGTGACCTTTGACCTCTGGGGTCGTGGCTACCATAAGTTACTTCTAGAGGTCATGGGCCATCATTATACTAAGTATGAACCCTGAGGGCGCTGTAGTTCTTGAGCTAGAGCTGTTTGAAATTTTACATATTGCCCCCTGTAGCCCATGACCTTTGACCTCTGGGGTCGAGGTACTCTAGGATGATGCTAAGGGCCATGGGCCATCAGTATACCAAGTTTGGGCCCAGAGGCTGCTTTGGTTCTTGAGCTAGAGGGGTGCAAAAAGTGATCTTGAGAAGAAGAAGAACTAGAAACCACAGTTGTGTTTAACCAAACACGAATATCTATGCCCGTGACCCCACCCCTTAACCAAGCACCCCCCTTGTCCCATCATGAAAACCTTTTGAAGTGGTCCAAGGAATCAAAACCAAAATGCCTACACATTCCCTTTTAAGGGAGTTTTTGTCAAGTGATCAGTTTTCTTGACGTATGATTCAGACCGTTATCATTGCAAACACAGGTAGCTAACAAAATACTACCTATTGCGCAACACTGTGTTAATATGTCGTACCAATTTTGCTTTTTAAAGTCTTTAGACTTTGACCTCTGGGGGATGCGGCTAATATAGAATACATCAAGGGTCATGGGTCATCATTGTACCAAATATGAACCCTGAGGGCGCTGTAGTTCTTGAGCTACAGCTGTTTGAAATTTTACACATATTGCTCACTGTAGCCCATGACCTTTGACCTCTGGGGTCGATGTTACCGCAGGAAATATCTAAGGGTCATGGGTCATCATTGTACCAAGCATGAACCCTGAGGGCGCTATAGTTCTTGAGCTAGAGCAGTTTTAAAATTTACACATATTGCCCCTGTAGCCTGTGACCTTTGACCTCTGGGGTCGAGGCTACATTACGTTACATTTAGGGGTCATGGGCCATCATTATACTAAGTATGAACCCTGAGGGCGCTATAGTTCTTGAGCTAGAGCCGTTTGAAATTTTACACATATTGCCCCCTGTAGCCCACGACCTTTGACCTCTGGGGTCGGGGTACCCTAGGATGATGCTAGGGGTCACGGGCCATCACTATACCAAGTTTGGGCCCCGAGGCTACTTTGGTTCTTGAGCTAGAGGAGTGCAAAAAGTGATCTTGAGAAGAAGAAGAAGGAGATGGAGAAGACTAAACAGAACAAATACAATATCTATGCCACCGTTCCACGGGCATAGATAAAGAAAATTACGCTTATCACCTATAAGGGCGGCACATTTTAGTAGGGTGGCGTGTAATCAGGCAATAATTAGGGGGGAGCACTATTATGCCTACATGGTGCACACAAGGAGGGCGGCTTATGGGGCGACACATACAAGGGGAGCGGTGGCTTGTGAGGGCTGCACATGGTCAACTTGTAACCAAGATAAAAGAGGGGGTGGAAATGTACAACAAGTCTATGCCTACAGGGTGAGCTATCACAAGGGGGGGCGGCTTGTGACGGGCGGCACATACACTGAGGAAGGCGGTTTGTAACCAGGACAAAAGTAGAGGGAGGGAGGAGAGAAAAACGCTTGTTGGTCATCTGTAGGCTAGGGCGGCACATCGTGACTTGTAACCAGGGGAAAAGAGAGGATGAAAAGTTAGTTCACACTTTTTGACTATATGGGCCTGCAAGGAGGGGTGGCTAGTGGGGCAGCACACAGAAGTATGGGGGATTTGGGGCGGCACATACAAGGAAGGCGGCTTGTAACAAGGAAAAAAGGTAGAATGGAGAGAAAAACGCTTGTGACCTAGGCCTATCACAAGGGGGCGGCTTGTGACGGGCGGCATATACAAGGAAGGCGGTTTGTAACCGGGACAAAAGTAGAGAAAGGGCGGCACATTTTAGTAGGGTGGCGTGTAATCAGGCAATAATTAGGGGGAGAGAGAGAACTATAATGATGCCTACAGGGTGGCATATACAAGGAGGGCGGCTTATGGGGCGACACATACAAGGGGAGCGGTGGCTTGCGAGGGCGGCACATGGTCAACTTGTAACCAAGATAAAAGAGGGGTGGAAATGTACAACAAGTCTAATATGCCTACAGGGTGACCTATCACAAGGGCGCGGCCTGTGACGGGCGGCACATACAAGGAAGGCGGTTTAAACCAGGACAAAAGTAGAGGGAGGAGGAGAGAAAACGCTTGTTGGTCATCTGTAGAGGCAGCGGCACATCGTGACTTGTAACCAGGGGAAAAGAGAGGGTGAAAAGTTAGTTGAACTTCACACTTTTTTACTATATGGGCCTGCAAGGAGAGGTGGCTATAGGCAGCACACAGAAGTATGGGGGATTTAGGGGCGGCACATACAAAGAAGGCGGCTTGTAACAAGAAAAAAAAGTAAAATGGAGAGAAAAACGCTTGTCAGCCACCCATTTGTATAAGGGCCGCACTTGTTGGCTTGTAACCAAGAGAAACAGGCGTTATAAATATAGGTGAAGGAGGCGGCTTGTGAGGCGACACATACAAGGAGGGTGACTTGTAACCAGGACAAAGGTACAGGGAGGGAGGAGAGAAAAACGCTTGTCAGTCACATATAAATGGCGGCACATCATGATTCTTAACCAGGTGAAAAGAGGGAGTGGAAACAGTATATCACGCTGTGTAACTATGGGCCTACATTGTGACACATAGAAGGAAGGTGGCTTGTGGGCGGCACTACATAAAACTAAGGCGGCTTATGGGACGGCACATACAATGAAGATGGCTTATTACCAGGAATAAAGCAGATGAAGGAGAGAAAACCGCATATATTTATATGGTGGTTTTCAACAGTGGTGTAACGACCGTGGGCAGAGAGGGGCACGTTCCCTGGGCGCCACCCTTGGGGCGCCGAATTGACCAATTCAACATCGATTCTGCGCCCCTCCTAGCGATGAAAGTCAAAAATTACGCGCGCTTCGCGCGCATTTATGCTCAAATTCATTTGAAAGATCAATTTACGATATTCAACTTCATTATCATGATTATATAGGCCTAACCAAAATTAATGAGTGATAGGTCCTATTTGTGCAAATTTTCGCAAAGGCGAGATGTGGACGAAGAACTAATGATTTTGCAAGATCGACAAAATAATGTGCGCATCCCATCACCCTTCCGCACCGCGGCCTTCATCATGGAGATTAGCCATGGGCATCTATAGGCGTAAATCCCAGGGGGAATGGGGTTAAATCCCCATATATTGATAGGGGGTGATTCATACAATCACCCCCCATGTTGACACCTGTATGTGGATTTCTGACCAAATTAACCTTATAGAGTGCCAATTTGTGCGCGTTTCGCGCGAATTTATTCCACTTTTATACCATACTTCGCCAGTTTAGCTTCAATCATGGTCAATTTTTCTGGCACTTCGAGCGCATTTGTACCGTAAACTGATTTTATCACTGAAAGGCTCTGGATTCACTGTACTTCAAGAAAATTTCCAACCCATCCATGTTAAAAAGAAATCTACGCCACTGTCCATAGGGCAGGGTGGCAAGTCAGAACCCTCCCTGTTTAGTCGAGAGAAATTTACGATTTGCATTATCCTTTTGGTCTATTTTAAACCCAAATTAAGCCCATTTTGGAACATTAGTATTAAAATGCCAGATTGCAGCGCGCTTCGCGCGTATTTATCTCGGCAAACCCATTCTGTGAGTAGATCTGTGAGACGCCCCATTGGAAATTCCATTTTTTTTTCATCTCAAACTTGAACACAATCACGAATCTCAAAAACGAGAGTCATAATTCCATCATTTCTATTATGTAAATCATAAATATGAGTGCTGTAGGCAGCTCCTCTGGTGCCTAGAATAAGCATAAAACTCATGAGCTTGATCAAAGTACCGGGACTAAATTAACCATATGTTGTAAAAGGCCTATACATCTTCCTTTAGCACAATTGTTCATTTTAGCATTGAAATTGCAATTTTTCGCACGCTTCGCGCGCAGTTGTCCCGGTGATGTTCTTTTAGTAGGCATAGGAAATCAGTGGGACGATTTGGAACTGAGGAGGGAGAATATGCCCCTCAGACACCCCCTCCAGCTTATGGAGAAACAAGTAGAAATTGATGCACCAAACGGTTTCAATTTAGACCTTCATTTGGCAATATTTTACGAGGGGGGGGCGGACATGCATCTCTCAGATACCCCATGCGTATGGATAAACAAGTGAAAAATGATCCACAAAATGGCTTCAATTTGGACCATCATTTACCAAAACTTTCAAACTTCTGAGTAGACACCCTCCTACGTATAGACCTTTTTCTGATGACGTCACCTAATCGATATTGGGGTCTCAGATGTAAACAAACAACATGTGCGTTTCCCACATGCCCACAATGTGAAAACACCAAATACTGCGTATTTTCTCCTCTGTTTTGTCATGTTTCACATTAGCTTCCTTAAAATAATTTTTTAAATGGAACTGTATACTGGTTATCTTTGTTTCAGCTTGTTTTGATACCACAAAATACAAAAGATACGGAAAAACCGCCATGCTATTTGAAAATTAATCTTTGTTTTGTTTCACATTTTTGTTTACTTTTTACACCGTGAAGAACTAAACGTGTACTGCGAGCTTGCAATTCAGCGCAGGACGCATAGCGGGGCGCAAAGTTGATCGCACGCGCCGGCGCGGTATTTGCGTTTGGGTGCTGATGACTCGAATGCTGGACCCCAATATCGATTGATTGGTGACGTCTGAGAAAAAGGTTTATAGATAAACAAGTGCCCGTTTTCTCTTCTCTTTTGAACACAAAATCAGTTTTGGTCCACGAATTGCTTCATTTTCACTTTTTCTAAGTATAATTTTACATTATAATAGTGTCAAAATCGTCCACCAAATGGCTTCAATCGGGCTTTCATTTTGCGATTTTTTCCCAAATTCTTAGGAGATAACATTCCCCTCAGACTTCCCAAATGATCGGGTGGTGTGTGTCGGGGGGGGGGGGGAGGGCGCCATCCTGTATCTTTTCTCCAGGGCGGCACAAACCATCTCAGCCCCCCGGGTAAGGGCCTTCTAGATACGCCACTGATATCCTAGTATTGTTGCACCCCCTCCACAACCCTATCCACCATAGCGACGGCCTTGTATCCTTTGAATATACAGGTTGGAATTTTCGATATTTGACACTTACGTTAGAGTGGAGGGGGGAGGGGGTTAGCCTTCTAACGAAAGGACTTTCGTTTATAGGGCTTCATCGAACTTTTGGGTTGTTCCCTTAGGAAACCCTTGCAATAAAATGGATCAACCCATTTAGTGATTATATTTCAACCAATATCTTCAGAGATTGTCCAATCACTTTCACTTCTTTTCTTGCGTGCTAGCTTCCTTCTAATGAATACAAGAAAATGAAACTCAATGTAACAGTATATTTAAGATGCAAACATAGTGCTTGTTTAGTGCTGATCAGATAAAAGAATGAGTAAAACAAAACTGTTATAGAAAGTAATCTTGAATGAAACGAAACTAGTGGAAAGCAATTTTGCATGAAACTCATTTTCTGTACAAACGTCACAATCTCCCAAGCATCCTGTTATATTGAGATAAGCCTATATTGAGATATTCCAGTTGAAATACATACACCCCTATGGCAGACATACCCTTAAATATTCCGCACAGAGAGTGTGAATTCCCGGCCCCCAACTCAACAAAAATGTTGGTAACCATGGGAATTACCAAATAGCGCAGAAAAGGGGTAATTTTTTACCAGTGGCGAGGACCGCGAAATCAGCAAAATAGAGGGTATTTAATTTGCACTGTCCACGAAATGTGACTGTGTAATCAGCAAAATAGGGGGTATTTAATTTGCACTGTCTGCAAAATTTAAATAAAAGGGGTACTTGGGAAAATCTGGTAATTTTATGTTAATATTTAGTGTCATTGAGGGGTGTTTGAAATTCTAGTCATTGAAAACCACTAATTTTGGGCCAAATTTTGTCCTCAATTTTGCATGAAAAGAGGGATTAATGAAAAATCATTGCAAAGGTGTTTTTTTGATTTTTTGAAAGACTTGGCAACTCATGGTTACCTGAATAGGCGAACTGAATAGGCGAATACCTGAATAGGTGATTTAAATCTACACCCCCTGTATGGGAGATTAAGGTCATGTCTACCATAGAAGGTGTATGAATTTCAACTGCAATAGCCCTATGCATTTGATCTTCATTATTTTGATTACAATGACACTAGAATGAGACTTAAAACAGAGTCAGTAAGTGCTAAGTACAAGGCAAATAAACTAAAATAACAATAATAAAAATCTACATAAAAATCAAGTGCATATCAGGTTTAAAAACAGTATAGAACACTTTCATTATGATTTGGTTAGGAACCATCAATGGGTTTCTACCATCTTGGTAAATTATGCATTAACTACCCAGGATATTAACAAAAGATCTCAGGAAACACATACTCCCTGCATACTTGTCACTTACCCCATATGAAATGCCCCTCATAAACCATTCTAGTGCTCTCCATAGTATCCATCTCAAGCTTAAAGTTTTTATATTTCATTGGTCTCCTGCATTGTTATTTTGTTTCAATGATTTGTAATCTTATTGTTCAACCCTACATCTTTCGTATTAGTGCCATTTATTTTGACCCCAAATCTTATCCTTGGGTTTAGGGCAGGTTGGAATATAGCACTACTTTCGGGCTCTGTTGCTTTTATATACTATCCAGAGAGGCCTCGCGCTAAAGCGCTTTGGTTGAACGCCTCGCGATACGCGCTCGGATTCTCACGCTACGCGCTTACTAAGTCCTTGAGGGCCACAGACTGCGGCTAGTTGGAATGGAGCATGTTCAGTGATGTTCTAGTGGAGTTTGCACTCAAATATTGAGACAAATAAAGCTGACACACAAGATGATTAGTTTGGGTTCTATAAAGGAGATCCCATGTGCATGACTTTTATCAGGAGGGGAAAATTATATTATTGGCCTTCACTCAAGAAACAGTATAAAGTTTAATTTTTAAACTCTAGCTATTTATTATAATGATAAAAAAGTTAATTAAGCAATAAATACCTGGCAATTAGAGTCTAGATTTTAATATTGTGTTGTGTCATTTTAAAAGAGTGATGTCTTCTTAGGATGTTTTTTGTATACTGTGAAAATAAAGACTCATCCACATTCTAATATGCAAAAAGTTGTCAAATTTTAAAATTGCACTTTTACTGCCAGTTAGACCCAACTAAAGGATATAATGATTGGAGAGGAAACATTGCAATCACATCTTTTGCATATCGTTCTGTATAATGAAATTAAACACCCCCCCCCCCCACACACACAGACAAGTAAAATAAATAAAGGGTTAACCATGTTTTAGTTCATGTTTAATAACATCTAGATGCAATGCATATTTACTTCAGTACAGGATTAATTTCTCTAATCCATATCAATAAAACTATTAAATATTATTATATACAAGGATCAGAAACATATATACAAGCCCAAGAAATAGCTAAGAAATTATGATTTAAATGACTATGAAGCTTGGACAGACTGATATCAGGACTCAGTGGGGATTGAAACCCTTGTCACAATGACTAGTCAAGAGTTTTACCACCGTGTCACCTGAGATCACATCTGGTTCTCGGGTAATAGTGTGACAGGGGTTCAGTCTCCGCTGAGTCCCGATTTGTTTGCTATCCTAATTTATTAGTTTGCCCAAGCTTCATTGAGTTATTCAATCCATATCAAAATAGACTTATTATTAATATTAAAAAGGTTCAAGCAACCAATGTGGTAAGATATGTTTCCAAACAATTTTGCTTCAAATTTGTTGAAATCTATGATCAACTCTTGCTGGTTTACGTAGTTTCATCTTCAACTGATTCCAGAACAACTCTTGTCCATTGGGATCTTCAGGCCACTTCAACACTTCCTTGTAACATAATAACTGACGAAGCAATAACGTCTTTTTACGATCAGCAATTTCCCCAATCTGCACAAGAATGAGTACATCAACATTGTCCATTACCATTCGCATTCGTGCAAAATGTAGCTGATAATGACACCATCCATCATCCATGAAATTCTCTGATAAGACTGCGATAGTTTTGCGGCTTTGTTTAATACCATGACATATGGCATTGAGAATATAATGCCCTGCTGGAATGTCACCTCTTTCTTTAAGACACAGCTGAAACTGTTCTGGTACATCTTCAATGTTTGCAATGAGTTGATCATTTACCCATTCTTCATTGTCTCTGTGGTAGGCAACATAAGCATGATATCTGCGCCTCATAATCGGCGCTTCATATGGGGCATCAACATTATGCTCCTCCTCACCATTCATGATATCATCATCATTATCATTTAGCGTGTTTCTATTGAGTCCCCTGCATTTTACCGGTAAAACTGTTCGCCGTCAAATAGCGGCGAAAGGCGGATAACGGTCAGTTTCCATTGCACGTTGTTTACCGGTAAACACTTTCGATGAACAGCGTCAATTGACACATCTTAAAAGTTTGCGGCGAAAGGTCGTGCACTGGGGTCAATCGCAAAGCATTGTGGATTTTAATATTGTAGTATTTTCTTAATTGTTTGGCTAAAAATGAGGTAGCAAACACGAGAAAAGAAGACTGAAGAATAATGTTTTTTATTAGCGTTTTCATTCGTTCTCGTACATCAAATTACGTCATTGGGGAATCCCCTCAGTGACTGATATCGACGTGAGTACTCAGTATAATTGTTGCGCGCAAAAAAAATAGGTCTTAGAATTTAATCTTTCATAGTTTAATTTCAGTTAATATTCTTTTTAGCAAATAGTAATTTAACATCAACAACATAATATTAAATTCACGAAATCTTTCTAATCTTCTGAAGCACACCGCCGCGGATCCGAGTTGATTTCTATTTATTTCACATGCACAGCTGGATTCATCCGCTGTTGTTGTTGTGAAAGTGTTGTTTTATTTCATGGCTTTTACTTAGTTCACCACGTAAACTTGTATGGCTCAAAATTCGGACCCCTCGCAGATGGACAGATAGTATCAGTTTGTGAATGAGGACATCGTATAAGTTCCTTGTACTAGCTTTTACTAGGGTCATAAATCATAATTCATGTTAAATATTTAGCATAATATATATAATGCAGGGATAATGCATTATGAATATTTCTTCCATTTACTTTATTTATAGCAAGTGAGTCAAATATTTGTATGTGATTAGGCCTACTAATTTTTGCGAACGGAATGGTATAATACATAAACAAGATATAACTCATTGATGCAGAGGTCAATTTCGCGACTCAACTTCCGTTTTCTTCCCTGTATGCGCATTAAATCGGAACGGACTGAGGATCTATTGACGTTTACCGTTAAGCGTCCCTGCTATTTTCCTTCCTCAAGAAGGAAAACGTTACCGGTCAAAAAAAGCGCCTCTGTTTACCGGTAAATAGCGGGGAAGGTCAGTTTTTATTGAGCAGAAATAATCCCTTTACCGTCTTTTTACCGGTAAACGGTCCCAATAGAAACACGCCTATTGTCTGCATATCCCTGATACCTTCTCTGATAAAATAAAATCCATAATTTATAATGTATGCACCACCGATATTTGTAAATGATAGGCGCTATTATACAAACTATGAGCAGGCATAACAAACTTGGTACAAGGTAGTTTTCTAGATGCAGACTGCAGTCTAAACTAAATTCTGTGATACCAAGATTCTCTCTGATTGCAGGAGATTTGCACTTGTATGGAGGCTGTGGATCTATGTATGTTTTTGTATCTGTCAGTATCCAATGTTGCAGAGGTTGTATATCGCAAATTGCCAAGTTTGTTTCCAGTCAGGTCAAGGTAAGTGAGGTTTGACATGTAATGAAACTGATTTTTAGGCAACCTTTCTATTTCATTATGTCTCAGATCCAAGTGTTTGAGGTTTTCCAGTGAAGAAAAGTCATTATCAATAATATTGACAATGTTATTGTAACTTATATTTAAATATTGTAGACTACGAATGTCAAGAAGAAATTGATTAATTGATGACAATTTGCAGTTCGTTAACGATAGTTTTTCTATGTAAGGAAAACTGTCAATTTCTTTATCGAAAATCAAATCAACTCCTTCCGTATCAGATATGAAAAGTGACTTGAGATGTGAACAATTACCCAATTTAAATGGCTTTCTTTCCTTAAGGGATCTAAAATGAAGCGTTTATTATGCGTTTAGACAGTATTTTTTGTGGGACATGAGAGCACCTCAGACCTATCGAATTGCATTCTGAATCTGAAGCATGTCTTTCTGATATCAAATAATTTTCATTTTTGAAAATCACAATATAATACAAATTTTATGACAAATTATAAAAATTTGATATTTTTCAAATTTTGATATATAACAGTCCTCGAAGTAAATTATATAAATCTAATGACATATTCTTAAAGTGTATGTAGCAGGGAGGAAAAGCCGACGGTCAATTGAAAATTTTGACCTTTCATATTGAAGATATGGATTTTTTCCCAAAAAGACCTAATTTTTTTTGGTGTTTTGGTAAAAAATCCATATCTTCAATACTGAAAGGTCAAAATTTTCAATTGATCGTCGGCTTTTCATCCCACCTACATACACTTTAAGTATAAATCATCAGATTTATAAAGTTTACTTCAAGTACTGTTAAATATCAAAAATATCAATTTTAATGATTTGCCATAAAATGTGTATTAAATTGCGAATTTCAAAAATCAAAATTATTTGATATCAGAATGACATTCTTCGTATTCAGAATGCAATTTGATATGTCTGATGTGCTCTAATGTCCCACAATAAATACTGTCCAAACGCTCATACCCCAGCCCTTAATGAATGCAAGTTTACTGAAGGTTATTCAAAATTACACAACGGTAAAGGAAATCCATATGAAACTGATCTAATTTGGACCTGTGAAATGTAAATAGATCTGAGGGCCACATTGAGGGAAACATACAACTTAATACTACTGTAAGTGTTAAGACAATTTGCATACACATGGTGAGTTTGCTAAATAATCCAAGGTCCACTTTTTCAATGGGATTCCGTGAGATATCCAGGGATTTCAATCCTAAGTTCATATACTCCCCATCATTGGATATGCCTGGTAGTTCATAAAAATAGCTCATATACTCCCCATCATTGTATATGTCTTTTATGTTATTATTGGTCAGATCCAAGTGTTCTAGTGAGTCTGGAAGCACTCCCAGTGCTTCATAAGGGAATTCAGTAAGACCCATTCCAATGATATGCAACGATTTAAGCCGCAATAACCCTCGAAAGAAATATCTCGCTAGAGATGCAGACTCCCCTTTCATATCACTACTAACACAACGTTTATGTATAATCAAAATATGCAAGTGTGGAAAAATACGAAATGCATCATCTTCAATTGTTAAAAAAGATAGTCTCTTGCAACCTGAAATTGTCAAAGATGACAGAGATACATTAAATAATGATCCAGGCATTACTGATTGAAATACATTATTACCAATTCTATGTAGTTCCAGGATTAGAGTAGATAGCGAAGCTGGTAACTTTGTGATTAGTTCTGACCATTTGGCGACATTCCAATATTCAGTATAATCTTCAAAATCATTTTCAAAATTGTATGATGCAATCAACTCCTTAAGACTAGTCATATTCTCAATAGAACAAGTTACATAGTCAAACCTATTGATAGTCATATCTAGTGTTGATAAAATTGGTAGGCCTTCTATTGCTTTGCAAGGAGTAGAGGTGAGCTGATTATAGGAAATGTCTAAATAGAATAGATGTGTAAGATTAACAAACAATGTCTCTGGTAAGCTTGATATATAATTGGAAGATAGATCTAAATATTCAAGATTGATAAGATTTGCAAACAATGTCTCTGGTAAACTTGATATGTCATTCCAAGATATATCAAAGTATTTCAGACTGATGAGATATTTGAACATAACAGATGAAATCCATTTACCTAGATGTACTGCTTTCATGTGAATAAGATTAGTCAGATCGTGGAAAACAGAACAAGGAAATGGTTCCAACTGACCATTACCAACCATTATAAGTGTTTGCAGCTCATGTAATCCATTGAATAATAATGGCGATAGACTGAACTTCCCTCTCCCTCCAATATACAACTTCTTCAAGGACACAGTAGAGTAAAACAGGCTTCCAGGGAGTGTAAGACCGTGGCTTTGATAGCTAAGATCTAGAGTTTCCAGCTTGGTCAGTCCTGTAAATGTGTCATTGCTGATATTGAGGTTCTTGTTGAAGCTGAGATCTAATTTCTGGAGTGAAGTGAGGTGAATAAAACTCTTTCTGCTGACAGTTTCAAGTTGATTATAACTCAAATCTAAACTCTTGATTTGGGGATCTTCTATAGGTGGAATACTTGTTAGTTCCCGATTGCTATAGTCTAACTCAGTGTTGTTATATACCTTACATGGTAAGCCCTTTGGGTAGGTGAAGTTAGTAGATGATGCAGCAGTGGAACCAAGAAACACACACATCCAGATCAGAGAGTATATCATGATGCACTCAATTAAGTCAAAGCAAAAACAGTAAACGCTTCAAGAACACTGAATGTTGAAGAGTATGTAATTTTCTTCCCTGTTTGGCTGGATGCTCTTACAAGTCATCTAGTCTTATATGCATATGTGACTAGTCCTCTACATATATTGTTTTAAATAAATGACCACTAGATCAGTGACGATGGAGTGACACAAAGTAAGTTTCCTGTTGCTACAGTCTAACTATTGATACCTTACACTGTAAACCCTTAGGATAGATGAAAGTTAACAGATGATGTTGCCACAGTGAAAGGTAGAACCACAAGCATCCAAATCAGGAGGACAGCATGATGAACTATTTTACCCTTAGAAAATATAAAGTCAAACAGAGTAAAAAAACCTTCATTAACACTGTATGTTTTAAGATTCTGTAACTAACTTCTCTGTTTGGCTGGCTGGTCTAGCAAGTCACGACTAGTCTCTCCACATAGCTTCTTTAAAATGAAATGACCACTACATCGAGGAAGTTGGAGACTTTTGTACAAACGCCCAGCATATAGAAAGTATCCAAATTATGTAGGCGGAAAAGTTCATCACGTTAATGTGTTTAATAATATTCCCGGGGGAGTCACTTGATATTGCTGGGAACTTTATACTTGGTTAAGAAATATAAACCTACATTATATCAACCTAAGTTGTTTTCAATAGTGCCATGGTACAAATTACAATGAGATTAAAAACATATAAATAAGACAATGTAATGAGATCAAAATATAATGGATAAAAAATTATCAGGAACAAACATTAAAAACAATAAACCATATAAACAAAATAGGTAACTACTGAGGTTGGATTCCCATGCTTATAAAAGGGGTGCTGAAATTGACCGTAACTGGGATAAAAATGGGTATATTAATCCCAACATACAATCTAAGGATGTTAAAAAGATTCCCAATTTCTTAACTTTCCACAGGTTATGAAGAGATTGTACTTTTAATCATTTACGCAGTCCTGCATTCATACACGGGACCCTGGCCTAAATGCAGGGCTACCCCTCCCTGCAAAGTATTAAAGACAATGTACCACATCACTTTCAATTCTTTCCTTGTATAGAAAATCACATCTTTCCTCCATTGATTTACAAAATGAAACAATTCAATAAAGTAAAAGTAAATATCATGATGCAAACATGATGCTTGTTTGTTACTGTGCTGAAATAAAGAATGAATGAAACACAACTGATATAGAAAGGCATTTTGAATAAAACAAAACTGATATAGAAAGTACTGTGTTTGGTGACATTTTGCAAGAACGCCCATCTCTGTACAAAGTTCATTAATACAAGTACCCTTGTCTTGTCTTGTAGGTTCACTATCCTATGTCTATAAGGAAGGATAAAGGGGATAGGGTTGGTAGTGTGTTCTGTGACAGATCTCTCTACAAAGTTCACTACCAAGCATCCTTGTCTTGTCTTACTATTGTCATCAATTGCCTTGTAAGTTTACTATCCAAAACTTCTAAGGAGGGGTAAAGTGCATCCTTCATGCATTGTTGTCTCTGTTCTTGTTTTTATATGGCATTTTGTTCCTATGTTTTCTCTTGCTTGTAAAGGACCCCAATGGAAATAAGCTTTCCCCAAGGCTTTTGCGGATGTGTTGATTCTGCAATCTTGATGTGCAATTTATTTTATTTTGTAAAAAATAGTTCTGTAAGTGTATTTTAATTTGTATTTGTATGTGATTCTTATAGTATCAAATCAAATCAAATCAAATCAAATAGGGTTGGTAGTGTGTACAGTGGTGGATATCTGTATAAAGTTCACTACCAAGCATCCTTATCTTGTCTTGTAGGTTTACTACTGTCATCAACTGTCTTGTAGGTTTACAATCCAACACCCCTAAGGAGTGGTAAACCGGATAGGGTTGGTAGTGTGTACTGTGGTGGATATCTGTACAATGTTCACTACCAAGCATACTTTCTTGTCTTGTTGGTTTACTATTGTCTGCATCATTTGTCTTGTAGGTTTACAATCTGGCACCCCTAATGAGAGGTAAAGTGGCGGGGGTAATGGGCCCGGGTAATGGGTTGGAGAACTTATTGGATGTGGTATGTTATAATGTAGCTCCTACTTGGTTTAAGAACTTGAAGTCATCAATACTGGTGTAATGTTCTAGTAATGCAGTCCAGTCTTAAATTATAGGCTAAAAGGAATTAAAAACAACTGTCTTTGTTGGCTTGTGCTGGGATTTTGGTAAGGGGCAGTGTGGGGATTCAAACCCCAGCTCAAAATAAGTCTCTACCCTCCCACGTTAAGCTCCAACCCTTAAATTGCCCTTGATTTTGTTCGTTTTCAAATGTTTTACCCCTTATTGAGAATTTCACCCCTCCCACTATGAAATTGATTAAAGACCACATGCATTGATAAGGGATAAAGCAGAGAGGGTTGGAAGTACATACTGTGGTTCAGAACTTACTGGATGCAATATGTAGTTACTGCTTGCTTGTAACTTTAACTCATTTTCATTGAATAGGGAAGGGGTCAATAATCATGCATATTAGGGGAGATTAGGAGAGAAAAATGAAGAATAATTTTTCTTTAAACCTTAGAATATCTCTTTGTGCTACATTTCTCAGGATATTCCTTGGTTCCAAATCTTTAGATTTTTATCAATGCTCTCCAAACAACTGATGTGGATTTATCTACATCTTATTATTATGCCCAATCACATTCACTTCATCTTTTCTTGCTTGCTAACTTGTTTCCTTCATTGATTAAAAGAAAATGAAGCTTGATGAAGTAAAAGTAAATATTAGGCCTAACATGCAAACATTGTTTAGTCAGTGCTGGTGTGAAAAACAAATGAAATAGACGAAAGTGATGTAGAAAGTAATATTGAATGAAATGAAACTTGTGCATAGTTCATATTTTCAGGAACTTTATTTATTCTCTGTATAAAGTTTTACCTGTCATACACTTGTTTTAACCAAGAAAAAAAGATTTAGATTTAAAGTTCACTATCTGCCCTGTATAAGTATCCTGTTTAAAATGAAGTGATCTAAACCTATCAAGGGTTGAGAATTTACCGGTCATACATTTGTTTTAACCAAGAACAAAATACAGGATTTAGATTTACAAACAAGTCTGAGATTGACAGCATTCTGACAGTAGGTAGGGGCAGATCTAGGTTTTTGAAAGGGGAGCACAACTCATGATAAAGTTTCCGGTGTGCAAATTTGTGGGCATATGCAACTCTATTAGTCATTTTATGGGGGATGAGAAGAGTACCCCTTTCGGAGTTGAAAATTTTTCTTTTTTTTTTAATTGCCTAACAATTCATCAAAAAGTGTTTTTTGTTGGGGGGTGTCTCCCAGGCCCCCTGGATCCACACTTGGCTTTAGGTACTATATTCATGAAAATATCTGAGATTTTGAATGAAACATCTTAAAAAGCTGTCCAATTCATAAGATCAAAATGTTAAATAATATGTCTACACTTTTCAAATTATTGAAATTGCTATTTTACACAAATGCTACATTGTTCACATAATTATTAATTTGAATAATAACTGTTCTTCAAGTCATTAAAGCAACAAGATATAAATATTATAACATAACAGGTTGATAAATCCAATGAGGTCAGACTTGCAGAAAGTCATGAAATGTTTGTTATTAACTATTTTGTATCAAACCGCGTCAAATCTACGATCCACTCGACCTGGTTTACGTAGTTTCATCTTCAACTGATTCCAAAACAAATCTTGTCCATCCACATTATCAGGCCACTTCAACACTTCCTTGTAACATAATAACTGACGAAGCAACAACGTCTTTTTATGATCAGGAATTTCCCCAATCTGTACAAGAATTAGTACATCAGCATTGTCCATTACCATTCGCATTCGTGCAAAATGTAGCTGATAATGGCACCATCCATCATCCATGAAATTCTCTGATAAAACTGCAATAGTTTTGCGACTTTGCTTTATACCATGACATATGGCATTGAGAATATAATGCCCTGCTGGAATGTCACCTCTTTCTTTAAGACAAAGCCGGAAATGTTCTGGTCCATCTTCAATGTTTGGAATGAGTTGATCATTTATCCATGCTTCAGTGTCTTTGTGATAGGCAACATAAGCATGATATCGGCGTCGCATTATTGGTGCTTCATATGGGGCATCAACATCCTCCTCCTCATCACTGTTGATATCAGCATCATCATCATTATCTATATATCGCTGATATCTTCTCTGATAACACAAAATCCAGCATTTGTAATGTAGGCTCCATCGATATTTATAAATTACAGAAAGTATTACACAAATAAGAAGTAAACATGACACACTTGGGGCAATGTAGTTTTCAATATGCAGACTACAGTCTAAAGTAAATTCTGTGATACCAAGATTCTCTCTGATTGCAGGAGATTTGCACTTGTACGGAGGCTGTGGATCTATGTATGTGTTTGTATCAGTCAGTATCCAATGTTGCAGGGGTTGTATATCACATGTACAAGAAAATGGGATGTCTCCAAATTCAACATGCTGCAGGTTGTATGGTGTTTTCATCATACTGGTGGGTAGTGTAGTCAATGCATTACCAGATACAATGAGTGTTTTTATACCATGCAGATCTTTCAAAGAATTCAAATTGCCAATTTTGTTTCCAGCCAAATTAAGGTAAGTGAGATTTGACATGCAATGAAATTGATTTTCAGGTAAACTTTCTATTTCATTGTGACTGAGATCCAAGTGTTTGAGGTTTACGAGTGAAGAAAAGTCATTTCCATTAATATTTTCAATGTCATTACCACTTAGGTCTAAATATTGTAGACTCTGGCTCTCTAGAAGAAAGTGATAAATTGATGACAATTTACAGTTTGTCAATGACAGCTTTTCTAGGTAAGGAAAATAGTCAATTTCTTTATTAAAAATCAAATTGACTCCTTCTGAGTCAGATATGGAGAGTGACTTGAGATGTGAACAATTACCAAATTTAAGATGTGAACGTACATCGAATTGAAGTTTACTGAAGGTAATTTCCTCAAGTGCAAGGGATGAGGTACACAATGGAAGAAGAGGGTAACCATTCAATATACAATATGCAGCATGTTCGACTGAAATGTAAATAGATCTGAGGACCACATTGATGGTGGTAATACGCAAGTAAAGAATCTCACTACCTGGGTCAAGATAATTTGAATACACATTAGTGAGATTGCCAAATAATCCAAGATCCACAGATCCAATGGGATTCTTTGACATATCCAGGTATTTCAATCCTAACCTCTTATGCGGCCCAATAAAGTATATATATTCTATGTTATTTTTGCTCACATCCAAGTGTTCCAGGGAGTCTGCAAGCACTACCAGTGCTTCATATGGAAATTCAGTGAGACCAGCATAGCTAAGGTTCAAGGACTTGAGGTGTGATATGCCTCGAAAGGCATATTTAGATAGACGTGTAAATTTGTTTGTATTAGAAATACATGTGCTTATACTTAAATGTTGCAGGTACAAAAAAATACTAAATGCATCATCTTCAACTGATAGATAAGAATTAAAAATACCATAATGACAATTCCAAATTGTCAACAATGACACAGACGAATTCAGTGATCCAGCTATCACAGGTTGAAATACAAAATCAGCATCAATTGTAAGCGTCAGCGCAGATAGTGAAGGTGGTAACTTTGTGATAAGTTTTAACCATTTGGTGACATTCCAATATTTAGTATCCAATATATATTCTTTATCATATTTTAAATGATACCATGTTGATGTGTTCAACTCCTTGAGACTAGTCATATTCTCAATAGAACAGGTTATATAGTCAAAACTATTGTCATTCATAATTAGAGTTGATAACATTTGGAGGCCTTCTAATACTTTACATGGAGTAGAGGACAAAGCGTTACCGGAAATATCTAAATATGTTAGATGAGCAAGATTCACAAACAATGTCTCTGGTAAAATTGATAGAAAATTGTTGGATATATCTAAATACTTTAGGTTGATGAGATTCACAAACAATGCGTCTGGTAAGTCTAATAACATATAATTCCAGGATATATCTAAATGTTTCAAACTGAAGAGATTCACAAACAATGTATCCGGTAAACCCTTCGGCCAAAATATATTTAGTACAGACGATATATCTAAAAATTCCAGACTAGTAAGGTCTCTGAACAGAGCAGCTGGTAGTGAGGCAATCTGATTATGTGATGCATCCAAGTGAGTCAGATTAGTCAAACCTTGGAAAACATAACCAGGGATTGATTCTATTTGATTCAATGATATATCAAGATCTTGCAACTCATTCAATCCACTAAATACTGATGATGGTAAACTGGACAAACCACTATCTGCAATATGTAACTTCTTTAGTGATGTAGTAGAGTAAAATGTGATTCTGTGAAAAGTAAGATTGCTTTGATAGCTTAGATCTAGAGTTTCCAACTTGTTCAATCCTCTAAATGTATCAGTGCTGATATTGAGTATGTTGTTGTGGCTCAGATCTAATTTCTCGAGAGAAGCGAGATGAATGAAACTCATCTCATTGACAATTTCAAGTTGATTATGACTCAAATCTAAACACTGAAGTGAACTTAGATGAATGAAACTTCTCCCATAGACAGTTTCAAGTTGATTATAACTCAAATCTAGACTCTTGACATTGTGGTCTTTTAGCATCGGAATACTTGAAAGCTGCCTATTTTTACAGTTGAAGTTGGTGCCATTGTATATCTTGCATGGTAATCCCTTTGGGTAGGTGAATTTACTGGATGATTCCATGACAGCGAGAACAGCAAACAGACAGACCAGCGAGAACTTCATGATGAACACTTTCATATCAGCTGAGTGGGTGAAAACTACATAGACACTGCTTGTTTAAAGATTGTAGAACTTCTTTTCTTGTATGTCTGGATGTTCTAGTATGTCCTGACTATTATCTTACAGTTTCTTTCAAATGACCAGCAGATGAGCGAAAATATTATGAATACACAACAAACAAGAGACTATTGAAATTGTGAGTGTGAAGTGTTGATCACCAAAAGTATGTGTGGGAAAATTTCAGAACACCCATGCCAGTCAGTTTCACTTCTTTTCTTGTTTCATAATACTCTCTACATCAAGTTCAAGAAAATATTAAAGGGACATGAAATAAATAATAAATATGCCTTACTGGTTCACAAATTGAAATGAGCCAAGATTGTTTGGGGGAACTCACATTATAACAGTGACATACTTGTTCCTAACATTGAGAACATGAAACTAGGGGACTATATCAAACAAAGACAGATTTTTCGAAAAAGAATGTCACAAGAGGGTCAATTAGGCAACAGATTGTGAAAATCTGCTGACTATTTTAGAGATTTTCCGGAAATATTGCCATGATCTGTGAGTTCTATCAAAATATGACAATTTAAGGAGTGCAATGCGTTTACATCAAAAGAAGCGGTAGGTGCATGGGAAAAACAATCTCCACGAAATGAGTATAAGTAAATTTGAACATAGCAGCTCATCTTTCTTTCTTTGTTATCGCTTTTTTTTAAAACAAAATAACCATTTAATTTCTTCTGTATAGTGCCTTTTGCACTTTGATAGCATGTTAAGCATGATTTCCTATGGGACTGTCTTGCTTGTACAGATTTTATGTCACTTTTAGAAAGTATATGGGTACTATTATTAAACTATTTGCACAGGGAAACAATAGATCCATGGTGAACACCAGACAAATCTATAGTGTCCCTTGAATACTGCTTGTTATAGTTCTTCTCTAATGCAGGATAAAAAACTGATACAGCAATTTAAGTTTTATCGCTATGCATTTGTTTTCCACGAAACTTATTCTCTGTATCAAAACCAAGTTCACTTTCTGTCAATCATCCTATTTAGGTCTATCAATCATCCCTTTTAAGGTTAGCTAAATGAAATCATTTTTGATCAGGGTTAATATTTGGCAAGAATTGTTTGTCAAATCCCTAATGAGTTCAAAAAGCATCTTAAGGGAAGGGGTATGAACGTTTGGACAGTATTTATTGTGGGACATTAGAGCACATCAGACATATCGAATTGCAATCTGAATACGAAGAATGTCCTTCTGATATCAAATAATTTTGATTTTCTGAAATTAGCAATGTAATACACATTTTATGGCAAATCATTAAAATTGATATTTTTGATATTTAACAGTACTCAAAGTAAACTTTATCAATCTGATGATTTATACTTAAAGTGTATGTAGATGGGATGAAAAGCCGACGATAAATTGAATTTTGACCTTTAGATTTTTTCCCAAAAAAAAACAAAAAAAATAGGTCTTTTTGGGAAAAAAAATCCATATCTTGAATATGAAAGGTCAAAATTTTCAATTGATCGTCACTTTTCCTCCCAGCTACATACACTTTAAGAATATATCATTAGATTTATAAAATTTACTTGAGGACTGTTATATTTCAAAATTTGAAAATATCAAATTTTTAAATTTGTCATAAAATTTGTATTATATCGTGATTTTCAACAAATGAAAATTATTTGATATCAGAAAGACATGCTTTGTATTCAGAATGCAATTCGATACATCTGAGGTGCTCTCATGTCCCATAAAAAATACTGTTGAAATGCTCAAAACGCTCATTCCAGATCCCTTAATATGATGTTTAATTCATACAATCAAAATATTAAAGAATTCCTTTTATTTATGTCTACACTTTTCAATTATTGCAAATGCATATTTTACATAAATAGCTATAAATGTTACATTGTTCAAAACACAATTATTGTGCATAATAAGTGTTCTTCAAGTCATTATAGCAACAGGATATAAATATCACAATATTACAGGTTGATAAATCCAGTATGGTCAAACTTGCACAAGTCATGAAATGTTTGTTATTAATTTTGTATCAAACCGCGTCAAGTCTACGATCCACTCGACCTGGTTTACGTAGTTTCATCTTCAACTGATTCCAGAACAACTCTTGTCCATTGGGATTTTCAGGCCACTTCAACACTTCCTTGTAACATAATAACTGACGAAGCAACAACGTCTTTTTACGATCAGGAATTTCCCCAATTTGTACAAGAATGAGTACATCAGCATTGTCCATTACCATTCGCATTCGCGCAAAATGTAGCTGATAATGACACCACCCATCATCCATGAAATTCTCAGATAAAACTGCGATAGTTTTGCGACTTTGCTTAATACCATGACATATGGCATTGAGAATATAATGCCCTGCTGGAATGTCACCTCTTTCTTTAAGACAAAGTCGGAAATGTTCTGGTCCATCTTCAATGTTTGGAATAAGTTGATCATTTATCCATGCTTCATTGTCTCTGTGGTAGGCAACATATGCATGATATCTCCGCCGCATGATTGGTGCTTCATATGGGGCATCAACATCATCCTCATCATCACTATTGATATCAGCATCATCATCATTATCAATATATCGCTGATATCTTCTCTGATAACACAAAATCCAGCATTTGTAATGTAGGCTCCATCGATATTTATAAATTAGAGAAACTATTACACCAGTAACAAGCAAACCTGACACGCTTGGGATTATGTAGTTTTCAAGATGCAGACTACAGTCTAAACTAAATTCTGTAATACCAAGATTCTCTCTGATTACGGGAGATTTGCACAGGTATGGAGGCTGTGGATCTATATATGTTTTGTATCTGTCAGTATCCAATCTTGTAAAGGTTGTATATCACATTTACAAGAAAATGAATTGTCTCCAAATTCAACACGCTGGAAGTTATATGGTGATTTCAACAGAAAAGCGTGAAGTGTAGTCAATGTATTACCAGATACAATGAGTGTTTGTAGACCATAGAGACGTTTCAAAGCATTCAAATTGGCAATTTTGTTTCCAGCCAAATTCAGGTAGGTGAGATTTGCCATGTGGTGAAATTGATTTTCAGGTAAGCTTTCTATTTCATTAAAACTGAGATCCAAGTACTTCAGGTTTGCTAGCGATGAAAAATTGTTTCCATTAATAATGCCAATATTATTACCACTAAGACCTAAGTTCTAGGTAAGGAATCTGTACCATCTCGCCCTCAAAAATATGTTCAGAGTCAGATATGGAAAGTGATTTGAGATGTGAACAATGACCCCAAGCAAATGGATCATATACACGTAAAATGAATTTAAGTTTACTGAAGGTAATTTTCTCAAGTACAGGGAATGACTTGCAAAATGGCAAAGAATAAGTGAATGACAATGTAGAAACATATTCTGCTGAAATGTCAACAGATCTGAGGGCCACATTGAACAAGTAAATCTCCGATTCAATGCTATCTCTCTTGATATCTTTCAAAACCATATTAGTGACATTGCCAAATACTCCAAGATCCATATTTGCAATGGGATTTCTTGAGATATCCAGGGAATTCAAGCCTACCTTCATGTACTTGCGATATTGGCACATATCATGTATGTTATTATTGCTCAAATCCAAGTGTTCTAGTGAGTCTGTTAGAACTCCCAGTACGTTATAAGGGCATTCAGTAAGACCAATACCTCTGAGCTCCAATGACTTAAGGTGCGATAAACCTCGTAAAGCATATTGGGATAGATGTGTGGTTTTTTTCTGATCACTACAACTGTTAACAATACTCAAATTATCCAGGTTTGTAAAAATACTCAATGCATCATCTTCAACTGATAAATGATAATCATTATACTTGCAACCGTCTATGTATGAAATGTTCAAAAATGTCACAGATGATTTCATTGATCCAGCCACCACAGGCTGAAATACACTAATACTTCTTATGTTCAGGTTCAGAGTAGATATTGAAGATGGTAATTTTGTAATTAGTTCTGACCATTTGGTAACATTCCAATATTCAGTATTTGAAGTAGTTGAAGTGCTCATGGTCAACTGCTTGAGACTAGTCATATTCTCAAAAGAACAGGTTACGAGGTCAAAATATGTGTTATTCATATATAGTGTTGATACCATTGGAAGGCCATCCATTGCTTTACATGAAGTAGAATGTAGAGCATTATAGGAAAGATCTAAATATGTTAGATGCATAAGATTCACAAACAAAGTCTCTGGTAAACTTGATATCAGAGTGTGGGATATATCTAAATATTTCAGACTGGTGAGATTCACAAACAATGTTTCTGGCAAAGTTGATACACTACCAGTGTTGGATAGATCTAAATGTTGCAAACTGATGAGATTTGCAAACAATATCTCTGGAAAGCTTGGCATTACGTTCCATGATAAATCTAAATATTCCAGACTTGTGAGCTCTTTAAACAGAGCAGCGGGTAGTAATTTAGTCCTATATGTGTAAGAGAATGCATGCAAGTGAGTCAGAGTAGTTAAACCTTGAAAAACAGAATCAGGCAATGATTCCATCTCATTATATGAGATATCAAGCTCTTGCAACTCACCTAATCCACTAAATACTGATGGTGGTAGACTGGACAAACCACTATAAGAAATATCTAACCTTTTCAATGATGTGGTAGAGAGAAATGGGCATCCGTGCAATACAAGATGGCTTTGATAGCTTAGATCTAGAGTTTCCAGCTTGTTTAGTCCTGTAAAAGCATCTGTGCTGATATTAAGTATGTTCTCACTTAAATCTAATATCTGGAGTGAAGCTAGATGAATAAAATTCTTCCCATGTACAGTTTCTAGTTGATTATAACTCAAATTTAAACTCCTGATCTTGACATTCTGATCTTCTATACGTGGAATACTTGTTAGTTCCCTATTGCTACAGTCTAACACAGTACTGTTGGATACCTTACATGGCAAGCCCTTTGGGTAGATGAAGTTAATGGATGATGCTACAGTGAAAGCTAGCATCATCCAGATGAGAGAGTATATCATGATAAAATATGTCACTACAAGCAAACAAATTAAGTCAAAGCAAAAACAGTAGATGCTTCAAGAACACTAAATGTTCAAGATTATGTACTTTTCGATCTTCTGTGTTTGGCTGGTTGCTTTTACAAGTCATCTAGTCTTACACGCACATGACTAATCCTCTACATATATTATTTTAAATGAAATGACCACTAGATCAGTGAAGATGGAGCCACACAAAGCAAATTTCCTGTTGCTACAGTCTAGCTCAGTGCTGTTGTATACCTTACACTGTAAACCCTTTGGACAGATGAAAGTTAATGGATAATGTTGCCACTGTGATTTTCTTCCTGGTTGGCTGGCTGCGCTTGCAAGTCATATATTGTTTTAAATGAAATAACCTCTGGATCAGTGAAGATGGATTCACATAAAGCAAATTTCCTGTTGCTACAGTTTAACTCAGTGCTGTTGTATACCTTACACTGTAAACCCTTTGGACGGATGAAAGTTAATGGATGATGTTGCCACAGTGAAAGGTAGAACCACAAGCATCCAAATCAGGAGCTATGAACTACCCGAAGAAAATATAAAGTCAAACAAAGTCATGGCTTCATGAACAATATGTTTTAAGATTCTGTAACTACATGTATCATCTCCGTGTGGCAGGCTGTTCTAGCAAGTCACGACTAGTCTCTCCACGTAGCTTCTTTAAAATGAAATGACCACTACATCGGGGAAGTTGGAGACTTTTGTACAAACGCCCAGCATATAGAAAGTATTCAAATTATGTAGGCGGAAAGTTCATCACGTTAATGTGTTTAAGAATATTCCCGGGGGAGTCACTTGATATTGCTGGGAACTTTATACTTGGTTAAGATATATAAACCTACATTATATCAACCTAAGTTGGTTTCAATAGTGCCATGGTACAAATTACAATGAGATTAAAAACATATAAATAAGACAATGTAATGAGATAAAAATATAATGGATAAAAAATTACCCGGCACAAACATTAAAAACAAGAAACCATTTAAACAAAATATGTAACTACTGAGGTTGGGTTCCCACGCTTATAAAGGGGTGCTGATATTGATCGTAGCTGGGATAAAAATGGGTATATTAATCCCAACATAGAATCTAAGGATGTTAAAAAGAGTCCCAATTTCTTAACTTTCCACAGGTTATGAAGAAATTGTACTTTTAATAATTTACGCAGTCCTGCATTCATATACGGGACCCTGGCCTAAATGCAGGGCTACCCCTCCCTGCAAAGTATTAAAGACAATGTACCACGTCACTTTCAATTCTTTTCTTGTATAGAAAATCACAACTTTCCTCCATTGTTTTACAAAATGAAACAATTCAATGAAGTAAAAGTAAATATCATGATGCAAACATGGTGCTTGTTTAGTGCTGTGTATAATAAAGAATAAATTAAACAAAAACTGATATAGAAAGTAATTTTGGATAAAACAAAACTGATATAGAAAGTACTATGTTTGGTGACATTTTGCAAGAAAGCCCATCTCTGTACAAAGTTCATTAATACAAGTATCCTTGTCTTGTACGTTTATAAATAATAGTTCGTATCTTTGCCACACCAAACCATTGTTTGAAAAGTACAATTTACTTAATATATGCCATCTGTATAATAAAGAACTGGGTATATTTATATACAAATATCATAAGGGCCTATTACCAAGATCATTTGACAACTTGTTCATAAACATGAAGTCTATTCACAATTATAATACCAGAAAAAAAGAGAATTATCGCCCTGACATCCATAAAGTCACTGACGTTTTAACACTTGGTCTAGGCTATGGAATAGTTTGCCAAGTGAAATTAAAGAAGCTAAACTGGTAAATGAATTCAAAAATAGTATGTTAAGGGATCTAAAATGAGCATTTATTGCGTTTCGACAGTATTTTTTGTGGGACATGAGAGAACCTCAGACCTATCAAATTGTATTCTGAATACGAAGCATGTCTTTCTGATATCAAATAATTTTCATTTTTTGAAAATCACAATATAATACAAATTTTATGACAAATTATAAAAATTTGATATTTTTCACATTTTGATATATAACAGTCCTCGAAGTAAATTATATAAATCTAATGATATATTCTTAAAGTGTATGTAGCAGGGAGGAAAAGCCGACAGTCAATTGAAAATTTTGACCTTTCATATTGAAGATATGGATTTTTTTCCCAAAAGGACCAAATTTTTTTTGGTGTTTTGGGAAAAAAATCCATATCTTCAATCTGAAAAGGTCAAAATTTTCAATTGATCGTCGGCTTTTCATCCCACCTACATACACTTTAAGTATAAATCATCAGATTTATAAAGTTTACTTCAAGTACTGTTAAATATCAAAAATATCAATTTTAATGATTTGCCATAAAATGTGTATTAAATTACAATTTCAAAAAATCAAAATTATTTGATATCAGAATGACATTCTTCATATTCAGAATGCAATTCGATATGTCTGATGTGCTCTAATGTCCCAAAATAAATACTGTCTAAACGTCATACCCCAGCCCTTAAGGTATCTAAAAGATAACAAATACTGCCTCTCATAATTTATATTGTGCTGACTCTATGTTATTCACTATACTACTTGATACTATACTACTGCTAAAATATTTGTTTGCTTAAAATTGTATTATGGTAAATTAAGATGGGTTCTTTGTGTGTATGTGTTTATTCGTTGTATTGATTAAATTATAATTATTTGTTAGTTAATAGGTTGTACATCGTTATCAGGCCTCGGCTTTGTGATGTACCTACCTTCATCAAATCTTGTTAATTCACAATAATTGTATATAATAATGCTATAATGTTTGTATGAGATTGATGAAAATAAAGATTGATTGATTACTATCCCCATGGAGAGGTAAAATGGAGGGGTAAAGTGGACGGGTAAGGAGTATAGAGCTGATAGTGGGCACTCGGAGAACTTCTTGGAGGTAGTATGTCATGTATGTAGCTCATACTTGATTTAAGAGCTTATTGTCATCAATGCTGGTGATATATGCTCTGGTAATACATTCTAGTCTCTTGTAATTAAAGGCTAAAAAGAATGTAAACAACAGTCTTTGTTGGCTTGTGCTGGAATTTTGGTAAGGGGACCCCCCCCCACCCAGCTAAAAATAATCCTCCACCATACCCCATTAAACTGCCCCAAAATTGCCCTTGATTTTGTTTGTTTTCAAATGTTTAACCCCTGATTGAAAATTGCAACCCCCATGAAATTTATTAAATACCACACTGGTACAAGGGGTACAGTATGTAGGGTTAGAAGTGCACACTGTGATGCAGAACTTACTGGTGGTAATATGTAGTTACTGCTTACTTGTAACATTAACTCATTTGAATAGGGAAGGGGTTTAATAATCATGCATATTAGGGGAGATTAGGGGAGAAGAAGAATGTGCTGTGCATTGTGAAAAATCATTTTGTGTTAAACCTCAGAATATCCCTTCATGCAACACTACTCAGGATATTCCTCAGTTCAAAATCTTTAGATTTTTCTCAAAGCCCTCCAAACAACTGATGTGGATTTATCTACATCTAATTAATGTGCCTAATCACATTCACTTCATCTTTTCTTGCTTGCTAACTTATTTCCTCCATTGATTGCAAGAAAATGAAACTCGATGAAGTAAAAGTAAATATTTAACATGCAAACATTGTTTAGTGTTGGTGTGAAAAACAAATGAAATAGACGAAAGTGATGTAGAAAGTAATATTGAATGAAATGAAAGCATAGTTTATATTTTCAGGAACTTTATTCTCTTGTTTTAACCAAGAAAAATGACAGGATTTCGATTTACAACCAAGTCTGAGATTGACAGCATTCTGACACACTACCCTTCCTTTGAATTTCTGCTCTAGGATGAAAGAGGGGCGGCCAAGAGTGACTGAATTTTGACGTCGTCATTGGTTTAACACGTAAACACAAAAATTTCTCAAATAATTCCAAAAGTGTATGTATATTATCAAGCAATATTTTATCAGTCTAAATCTGTTGAGGTTTGACAATGAACCTCATTGTAAGTGTATTCGTGGTGTAGTGGTTGGTATTGATACCTGCCACGCAAGAGGTCTGGGTTCAAACCCCACTACCGGCAAATAAAATTTCTTTCTTCACATTCATTTTGAATCCAAAATTATTTATTTTCACTGTGTGAAAATGTATAAATTGCACTGGGGAATATATGTTGTGCATTTTTTTCTGTAACAGGGCCAATAGAGCTAAAACCGCACCTTGGCGTTGGGCAACGTCCAGGCAGTGTTCCCGTCATATTGTCTGTTTTGTTTACGCTATTGGCTGTTGCCACATTAAATGGATGTCACCCAACATCGTCTGAGGATGACAACACATTTCTTTGAAATGCCCCCTGGCCCTGGGAACTAATGGTTAAGAGGAAGACAAAATTTTGTTCTATCATTCTGTAGTGAATAACATAAAACACATGTCTTGAACCCCCCCCCCCCCCCCCCCCCCACACACACACCAACACCCCAACATGCACAAGTTTAATCATGTTTTAGTTTATATTAATGTCTTTAATAGCATATGCAATCAGTGATGTTTGTTTACTTCAGAAACACCCATTATAATAATATTATCACCTGGGAGCATCATCTTCAGATTGAGATCTGCTTATCATAGCAAAGGAAGACACATTTTGAAGGTATTGGTCCAAGACATTAGAATGACCCTGTTATATTATGACCTTTAAAGCAATATAGAACAAACACATAAGGCCATGTGTCTTGAACATCCACCCCACACACACCCACAAACAAACAAAAACATACACAAGTTTAATCATGTTTTAGTTTATATTTGTCTTTAAAGAGGCATGGCCCGATTCAACTATATAAAGTTTTCTTCTTGATTGAATGACCTTTACCACCAATTCCGGTCTGTGAAGTTTCATGCGGGTGTTTCAATTCATTTTGATATGAAAGCTAAAAATGTAATTTTCTAGGGTAAATGAGAAAAATAGTATCATTCTTCCGATACCAAATTTTATACCACTTCCGGTAAAATCTGGGGTTCTGGGGATGAGGCTATTAACGATCAGGCTATGCCCCTTTAATAGCATTTATGCAATCAATGATGTTTGTTTACTTCAGAAATACACATTATGATAATATTATCACCTGGGAGCATGATTGAGATCTGCTTAGGCCAAAAAAAAAGTTGTTTGTTTGTCCTCCACCGCCTGCTCCTCAGATTAAGGCCTGACCAATATTTTTTTTTCTATTTTTTTTAAAATTTATAAAAATAAGTAAAATTCATTTTTTTCTTCAGATTTTGAGTATCTCTGGACCTAGCTAGAGCTAAATGCTAAGATCTTTCATGGTTGAAAATAAAAGCCCCCCAAAACAGTTTGTGTCTTCAATATCCAAAGTTATAACTTGTGTTCATGTCATAGTCTTTTATTTTTAATGACTTCGAAATACATTGGATTTGAAATCATTAAAAGTCTATGACATGAACACAAATTATAACTTTATCTGCATATTAAAGAAACAAAATGTTTGTTTTTTTGAGTCACTATGAATGATTGTAGCATTTAGCTCTAGCTAGGTTCAAAATATCTAAATCCGAAAAAAAAAAAATGCCCGCCTGCACATCCTCTTTCAAAGCTGTGGAGGACAAACAAACATTTCTTTTTTTTTGGCCTTATCATAGGGGTTTGGTCCAAGACATTAGAATGACCCTGTCGTTATGACCCTTAAATTAATGTTGTACCATTTACTGAGGAGGACACCCTCAATGTTTTTCAAATTTCAGATTTTTATAAGATTGTAATGTACACTAATAAACTAACATCTCAGTAAAAATCAATGCTTTAGGCAGGGATAGATCCAGGTTTTTGAAAGCGGAGCCCACTCATGATAAAGTTTCTGGCATGCAAAATTTTGGGCAAATTCAACTCTATTAGTCATTGGGTAGCACTAGCTCTAGCACTAGCTCCAGGCCCAGTGCTGATACCAATGACACTCCGACTATATCCACCGGTCGCTGCTCGCTTTGCTCACTATTCAAGGGCATGGTTTGCTAATGTGGCTAGTTCTAGTCATTGGGATGCACAAGGCGGGTACCAATCAAAGGAAGAAGAAACATATTGCTTTTTTTTCATAGTTGTCTAACAATTCATCAAAAAGGGATTTTTAGAGGGGAGAGGGCCACCAGGGCCCCTGAATCCACCCTTGGCTTTAGATGCTGTATTTGTGAAAAAATCCAGGATACTGAATGAAACATCTTAACCCTAACCCGCCTGAATAATACAAAATACTACTTGATATATGCGCTGTTTGTGCATGCATCCCACGCATTGTGATGGCGCAATCGCCCTAAGTGATATATAGGCACGGTTTACGCTGGCCAGCGAAGCCCAAGACCCGCATGTCGCCGACCGAGTGCTTGGCATCCGAGAGGTCTCGGGTTCGAATCCCACCCAGAGCAAACAACTTCTTTCCTTCTTCTCTCTCTTTATTCTTTCTTTCTTTCCCTTCCTGTCGCCGAAAAGCCCTTAGGGGGTTAGGGTTAGGTTACCACTATCGAAACTCAGTATAGGCTTCCTTAACCCTAACCCGCCTGAATACTACAAAATACTACTTGATATATGCGCTGTTCGTGCATGCATCCCACGTGTGTGATGACGCAATCGCCCTAAGTGATATATAGGCACGGTTTCGCTGGCCAGTGAAGCCCAAGACCCGTGGCAAAGTGTCGCCGACCGAGTGCTTGGCATGCGAGGGGTCTCGGGTTCAATCCCACCCAGAGCAAACAACTTCTTTCCTTCTTTTCTCTCTTTATTCTTTCCTTCTTTCCCTTCCCGTCGTCGAAAAGCCCTTAGGGGGTTAGGGTTAATAAACTGTTCAATTCATATGATTAAAATGTTTAATAATTCAGGGTTATTTATGTCTACACTTTCCAATTATTGAAATTGCTATTTTACATAAATGCTACATTGTTCACAACATTATTAATTTGAAAAATAAGTGTTCTTCAAATCATTATAGCAACAGGATATAAATATCACAATCATAGGTTGATAAATCCAACGTGGTCAGACTTGCACAAGTCATGAAATTTGTATCAAACTGCATCAAATCGACGATCCACTCGACCTGGTTTACGTAGTTTCATCTTCAACTGATTCCAGAATAACTCTTGTCCATTGGGATCTTCAGGCCACTTCAACACTTCCTTGTAACATAATAACTGACGAAGCAACAATGTCTTTTTATGATCAGGTATTTCGCCAATCTGTACAAGAATTAGTACATCAGCATTGTCTATTACCATTCGCATTCGTGCAAAATGTAGCTGATAATGACACCATCCATCATCCATGAAATTCTCTGATAAAACTGCGATAGTTTTGCGACTTTGCTTAATACCATGACATATGGCATTGAGAATATAATGTCCCGCTGGAATGTCACCTCTGTCTTTAAGACAAAGCCGGAACCGTTCTGGTCCATCTTCAATGTTCGGAATGAGTTGATCATTTATCCATGCTTCATTGTCTCTGTGGTAGGCAACATAAGCATGATATCGACGCCGTATGATTGGAGCTTCATATGGGGCATCAACATCATCCTCATCATCACTATTGATATCAGCATCATCATCATTATCTATATATCGCTGATATCTTCTCTGACAACACAAAATCCAGCATTTATAATGCAGGCGCCATCGATACTTATAAATATAAATTGTAGAAACTATTACACATATAACAAATAGACCTGACACGCTTGGGGCAATGTAGTATTCAAGATGCAGACTGCAGTCTAAACTAAATTCTGTAATACCAAGATCCTTTCTGATTGCAGGATTGTTGCACAGGTATGGAGACAGTGGATCTATGTATGTTTTTGTATCTGTCAGTATCCAATGTTGCAGGGGTTGTATATAACAGGTACAAGAAAACGAGTTGTCGCCAAATTCAACATGCTGCAAGTTATATGGTATTTTCATCAGAGCGGCAGGTAGTGTAGTCAATGCATTACCAGATACAATGAGTGTTTGCAGACTATAGAGACCATTCAAAGCATTCAAATTTGCAAGTTTGTTTCCACTTAGATTAAGGTAGCTGAGATGTGACATATAATGGAATTGATTTTCTGGTAAACTTTCTATTTTATTATGACTGAGATCCAAGTGTTCTAGGTTTACCAGTGAAGTAAAGTCATTTGCATTAATATTTTCAATGTTATTGCCACTCAGGTCTAAATATTGTAGACTAAGACCCTCAAGAAGAAATTGGTCAATTAGTGATAAATTACAGTTTGTTAATGAGAGCTTTTCTAGGTGAGGAAAATTGTCACTTTTATCTTGAAAAATTAAATGGACTCCTTCTGAGTCAGATATGGAGAGTGACTTGAGATGTGAACAATTACCCAATACAAATGGGGCAGATTCATTGAATTTAAGTTTACTGAGGTTAACTGTCTCAAGTGCCAGAGATGAAGTACACAACGGCAAAGGAGAATCATAGTAGATTGTCGCAACATGTTCAACTGAAATGTAAATAGATCTGAGGGCCACATTGAAGGTACTAATGGACAAGAAAAAAGTATCCGTATTAAGAGAATTCAAATATACATTGGTGACATTGCAAAGTGATCCAAGGTCTATATTCCTTATGGGATTCCATGAGATATCCAGGGATTTCAATCTTGATCTCATGTACCGCCCATCATGGTATATATCCTGTATGTCATTATTACTCAAATTCAAGTGTTCCAGTGTGTCTGCAAGTACTTCCAAGGTTTCATAAGAAAATTCACTGAGACCAGCATAACTAAGGTCCAATGACTTTAGTTGGAATAAACCTCGAAAGGTATATTTTGATAGATGTGTTAATTTATTTTTTGTAGAACAACTATGTGTGTTTATACTCAATTTTTTCAAGTACAAAAACATACTAAATGCATCATCTTCAACTGATACATCAAAATAATTAGTGCAATAGAAGCAAATTGTCAACAATGACACAGATGAATTCAATGATTCAGGCATCACAGGTTGAAATACAGCTTTACCGCTTACACCCAGGTTTAGTGTTGATAGTGTAGTCGGTAACTTCGTGATAAGTTCTGACCATTTGGCATCATTCCAATATTCAGTATAATCTTTATGGATATTATATGATGTGCTCAACTCCTTGAGACTAGTCATATCCTCCAAAGAACAAGTTGAATAGTCAAAGCTATTGTAAGTCATATCTAGTGTTGATAACATTGGAAGGCTTAATATTGCTTTGCAAGGAGTAGAGGATAGGAAATTAATGGAAATATCTAAATATGTTAAATGTGTAAGATTAACAAACAATGTTTCTGGTAAGCTTGATATGTCATTGTTGGATATATCTAAATGTTTCAGATTGATGAGATTCACAAACAATGTCTCTGGTAAAGTAATCATTAAGAATGAGGATACATCTAAATATTCCAGATTAATAAGATCTTTAAACAGAGCAGCTGATACTGGAAATCCAGTATTCAATAGATAACTTGCATCCAACTGAGTCAGTTTAGTCAAACCTTGGAAAACAGAATCAGGGATTGAAATACCATTATTTGATATATCAAGCTCTTGCAGCTCTTGTAATCCACTAAATACTGATGGTGATAGACTAGACAAACTACTATAAGTAATATCTAACTTCTTTAATGATGCAGTGGAGTAAAATGGAGTTCCATGCAAGGTAAGACGACTACGGTAGCTTCCTTGATAGCTTAGATCTAGAGTTTCCAGTTTGTTCAGTCCTAAGAATGTACCATTTCTGATATCCAGTATCTTGTTGTTGCTCAAATCTAAACTCTGAAGAGAAGTGAGATGAATGAAACTCTTACCATAGACAGTTTGAAGTTGATTGTGACTCAAATCTAAATGCTGAAGAGAAGTGAGATGAATGAAACTTATCCCATAGACAGTTTGAAGTTGATTATAACTAAAATCTAGACTCTTGACATTTCGGCCTTTTAGCACTGGAATACTTGAAAGCATTCTATTACTACAGTCACAGCTGGTGCCATTGTATATCTTGCACGGTAATCCCTTTGGGTAGGTGAATTTACTGGATGATTCTGTGATAGCGAGAACAGCAAACAGACAGATCAGAGAGAACTTCATGATGAACACTTTCATTATAGACACCGATTGTCTAATAATTGCAGAATTTCTTTTTCCTGTCTGGCTGGATAGATCCCACTAGTATGTCCTAACTTATTTTCTTACAGTTTCTTTCGAATGAAAAAACAGGAAGATGAGCGAAAATATTACGAAGTGTTTTTTAACAAATACACAGCAAACAGAGACTATTGAAATTGTGAGTGTGGAAGGTTGATCGCCAAAAGTATGTGTGGAAACATTTCAGACCAATATGTGTGGGAAAATTTCAGATCAACAATGTCAGTAAGTTTTACTTCTTTCCTTCGAAGGTTATACCAACTACATGATGTCCTTCATCCTGCTTTTGTAATACTTTACTATATCAAGGTAAAGACTTTATATTAAAGGGATATGAAATCAGTTTCTTGCTGCTCCGCATATTAATGAGCCATGGTTGTGGGGAGGGTACTTATAAAAGTGACATACCTATCAGAACATGAAAGTAGGGGACTCTGACTATTAATGACCAAAGTCTTCAGAAGAAGGATGTCACCCAGTGTATGTCTGCAAAAAGAGGGGTAATTAGGCAACAGATTGTGAAAATCTGGCAACTATTTTAGCCCTTTTCAGTAAATTTTGCCATGATCAGTGAGTTTTATCAAAATATGACAATTGTCTGCTGAAGTTGAAGAGGTCCAAAGTAATTTACATCAAAAGAAGCGGTAGGTGCATGATTGGAAACCAGGGTCATTGGGAAAAACAAAAACCAGGGGTCCATATTGGTGGTGTGGGATTCATCCTAAGGAGGTTCATCTACTAGTATTGGAAGGTACACATGCCATTAAATGTCTGTGAATTCCCCTTGCTCTCATTTTATTTTTAATCTGGCTCATTATATTTTTAAAGCAATGTGTCATTTGCATAAAGAATAGATTACTATTTAAATGTTAGTTTTCACTAATCACAATTGGCCCCTTTTAATTTTGAGCCAAACAAATGAGGTAACATGAAGAAAATTGCCATTTCATTTTATATCACTCATACATAAATTCTAGACAGTTCATTGGTTAATTAGTGATTACCATTTATCATTTTTACCATCACCCACTCCGTGTGATAGTCTTTACCATCATAGTGCTCTGCCGTAGTGCGCCTGCGCCAAGCCGTGCGCTGACTCTTGGACTCGCCGATTAAGTTATTGGGTGGACCCCAAAATGTGAAGTATATCACTGCAAAACATGGTGTTATGTTGATGAAAAAATGTATTATCTACCTTAAATAGTATTTTAGTAATAGAATTTATGCATGAGTGATATAAAACAAATATTAACTGTCTTAAATTTGTGTAATGGTCGAAATATAATCACTCAGTGAAAAATGTACGAGCCGGAACGGCGAGTGGAATGGAACAATCCATCTTTCACCTCGTGATTATATTTCGACCATCACACTCATAGACAGTTAATATTTGTATACCAGCGCCTACAATGTGTGTATTAGCTCGCCAATTGTAATATTATCATGATTATTGGTGGAACTATACGGCACAGCTATGATGTACAAACAAGACATAAGACAAATAGCGATATGCACATAGTTTATACGTCAAGACGTAAGACAGATAACAATACGCACACAATTTATACGTCAATGATTAAATGACACACATGTACGTGATGTGTTTAGCCACCACTCAATCAGTGAACTCGGAATAAAACCGGAGATCTCCCGATTTCATATTACAACTAAAGTTTTACTGTAATTAAAGCACTTCAGGCTTAGTCTTTCACATGGTATTTTAGTACATCACTGGGTATCACAATTAATTTAGAGAAAAAATTAGGGTGTTGGTGTGGAGTAAATCACATATTTTGGCTTTAAATAAACTATTTGCACATGGAAATAAATAGGTCCATGGTGATTATATGACAAGTCTATAGTGTCCCTTAAATACTGCTTGTTAAGTTCTTCTCTAATGCATAAAACTGATACAGCAAGTGAAGGTTTTATTGCTATGCATTTGTTTTCCTTATTCCCTGTATCATAACAAGTTCTCTCTTTGTAAAACATCCTGCATCGGCTTATATAAATGAAATCCAATCTTTGATCAAGGTTAATTTTATGACATTTGATGAAAGTAGCATAGGTACATTTATATGGACTGAAAGGCAAGCAAGCAAGCAAGCAAGCAAGCAAGCAAGCAAGCAAGCAAGCAAGCAAGCAAGCAATCAATCAAGTAAGCAAGCAAGCAAGCAAGCATGCATACAAGCAATCAAGCAAGCAATCAAGCAAGCAAGCAAGCATGCAAGCAAGCAAGCAAGCAAGCAAGCAAGCAAGCAAGCAAGCAAGCAAGCAAGCAAGCAAGAAAGAAAGAAAGAAAGAAAGAAAGAAAGAAAGAAAGAAAGAAAGAAAGAAAGAAAGAAAGAAAGAAAGGAAAGAAAGACAATTGAAGGTATTTCGTCTCTGACCTGAAGTGACACTAAATGACCTTTGATCTCAAATTTGTGAAAATCTGGTAGACAATGGCTAATGTTAATGTTTGTGGCAGAAGTGGCATTTTGAAGGTATACGATGTGTCGTAAGTGATTACACCCCTTAGCACCAACCAAAGATTATGCTTGGTACTGGAAGGAAGTAGTTGTGTACAGCACAAACACATATCTAAAGTTTAGTCTACAGTTTGAAGATTATCTCAGCGCTTATGCATCACAAATGATTGAGTTTTTGCAATTTTACAGCATTTTCCCTCAAAGTATGAAATTTAAAGGACCTTTAACCTCAGCAGATGTTCCAAAATGGTATCACACCCACACCGCTCAACTGACCTAAGGGAGTGGTGTGAACAAAAACTTCCCAATTGTAGGGGGGAAATTGAGTGAGCTGCAACTCCCCAGACCTGGCATGATTGAAATATCTTGGGAAATTTCTAATAGTGATTTTCTGTGATGTTTTGTCCTGAATGGTGTAGCGGAGAAACCTAGGAGAGGCCGGGGCATAGAACAACATTTTTTTGAGGAAATTCCACCCCCGGCTCCCAGGATCCACCACTACTCACTAAACAAAGGTTTTAAGTTTCTATGTTTCCTAATAATCATTTACACTTGGGAAAAGGGGTGGGGTGTAATCAATTATGACAAGCAGTATATTTTGTCCCATTGACCATTGACCCCAAATAAAATAAAAACACATAACCACTGGGTAACAGCAATCCAAGTGTGACATACAATCACTCTGCTATATTTTTCTTGCCTAATAAAATTATGACCCTGTATGTAATGTTATTTGTGGCAGAAGAAGCATTTTGAAGGTATTTTGTCTCAGACTGGAAGTGACGTGACCATATAATCACCTTTGATCTAAATCTGTAAACACCTACAGACACTGGCTAATTAATGTCAATGCATGTGAGCAAGTGGCGTGACCCTGTATGTAATGTTGTTTGTGGCAGAAGAAGCATTTTGAAGGTATTTCCAACACAGATCGGAAGTGACCCTTTATGACCTTTGACCCAAAATCTTTGTTTACCCTATACCAATGCATGTGTGCAAGTGTTGTCACCCTGCTATGTAGTGTAGGAAGCAGAGAGATTGAAAGAAAGTAAGAATTGGAACAAAACTAAAGAAAGAAAGACAATGCTGTGTAGCTAAATGTTTTTTGTTTTTTTTGGAAATGACCCAAATAAAATCACCAAAATCTGCAAATAATTTGCAATTTGAGAAAATACAAAAAAAAATTTTGTTCCTGAAATGTCCAATTTGTTCAAAATCTGGGTCGGTCGGACCCGTAGAACAAGGTTTTCTTTTTCCTCGCCTTACTCATGTCTACCCTTTTTAATTATTGAAGATGCATATTTTGAATAAATGTTACATTGCTCAAAACACTATTTATATGAATATTTAGTGTTCAAGTCATTATAGCAACAGGATATAAATATATATAATAAATTACTGAGTTTGGCGAATTAGTAAGGCTAAAAACTTCTAAGGTTTACATTATTTTGGAAAACAGATTTTTGCGTTGTGTAGAGTACGTAAGGTTGTCCGCACCCCAATAAAACGTCCCATTTTGTTTATGTTTACGTCAATGGTGTCAAATAATGTTAATTAGTTTAAAAAGCACTGAAAGCTCCCTGCGAGCTAAAACTTTTCACGCCAACACAATACACTAATGTTGACATAGCCTGAAATAGGCCTTTTGTCCTGTCATCGGTGTGAAGATAATATGCCTGTAGTCTGGATACGGTCATTGAATTACCTATTATACCTTAAGCAATCACACAGTATTATATAATACCAGGGACTGTGTATGAACACCTAATTAGTCACACATCAATAATGTCAACATTTACTCTGAATTTTATTTACCATGAATAGGCCAACTCTGCTTTGTGGTAATGCTATGTTAAAAGCATTGTTTGATCATAACTTTATATGAAACAGAGTGTAAGCAGCACTTTTTCAGAGAGAGAGAGACAAGAGGGGGCAAGGCAAATTTCATGGGGGGGGGCAAATTGTCACAAATGGGCTAAAAAGTAAAAAGTACCACAAATTTATCCAAAATGGGCTAACAAATAAAAAGTACAACAAATGCATACAAATCTTAAATATCAGGTCAGCCAGCATACCACAGGGGGCCTAGAGGGAAGTGAATAAAATTGTGTTCATCATCTGCTCAGTGATGTAGCCATGACTTTTGCAGGGGGCAGCAAGGTACATTTCAAGGTGGTGGCACAAACTTGGACGAAAATGGTAAAAAATTGACAACATAATAAAATGGGCTAAAAAGTACTGTATAAACAAATGCATAAAAATCTTACATAGGCCTATCAGGGCGGCCAGCATCCCATAGGGGCAAGGCTTCTCACGGTGGATATGATATGGTGGCAAGAAGACTTGCTTCGATCATGATCTAATTGCAATTTCAAGTCATTGATTTATGTGGAAAAGATACTAAATATTATATTTCTAAATGATAATCTCCTCTCATACCATTAATCACATTAAATAAAACATTTACATGTACCCAAAATATGCAAAATTTACCAACCGCGAAAGACTCCGACTACGAAAGACGGGTGACCACTAGTCACAATAAAATATGAATATTTTAGTGTTCAAGTCATCTTAGCAACAGGATATAAATATCATTATAACAGGTTGGTAAATCCAATGTGGTCAAACTTGCACAAGTCATAAAATGTTTATTAATCTTGTATCAAACTGCATCAAATCTACGATCCACTCGACCTGGTTTACGTAGTTTCATCTTCAACTGATTCCAGAACAACTCTTGTCCATTGGGATCTTCAGGCCACTTCAACACTTCCTTGTAACATAATAACTGACGAAGCAACAATGTCTTTTTATGATCAGGAATTTCCCCAATCTGTACAAGAATGAGTACATCAGCATTGTCTATTACCATTCGCATTCGTGCAAAATGTAGCTGATAATGACACCATCCATCATCCATGAAATTCTCGGATAAAACTGCAATAGTTTTGCGGCTTTGCTTAATACCATGACATATGGCATTGAGAATATAATGCCCTGCTGGAATGTCACCTCTTTCTTTAAGACAAAGCCGGAAATGTTCTGGTCCATCTTCAATGTTTTGAATGAGTTGATCATTTACCCATGCTTCATTGTCTCTGTGGTAGGCAACATAAGCATGATATCGACGTCGCATGATTGGTGCTTCATATGGGGCATCAACATCATCCTCATCATCACTATTGATATCAGCATCATCATCATTATCTATATATCGCTGATATCTTCTCTGACAACACAAAATCCAGCATTTGTAATGTAGGCTCCATCTGTACTTATAAACTACAGAAATTATTACACAAATAAGAATTAAACCTGACACACTTGGGGTAATGTAGTTTTCAAGATGCAGACTACAGTCTAAACTAAATTCTGTAATACCAAGATTCTCTCTGATTGCAGGATCATTGCACAGGTATGGAAACTGTGGATCAATGTATGTTTTGTATCTGTCAATATCCAATCTTGTAGAGGTCTTATATCACATGTGCAAGAAAACGAGTTGTCTCCAAATTCAACATGCTGCAAGTTGTATGGTATTTTAGTAAGAAAGGCAGGTAGTGTAGTCAATACATTGCTAGATACACTGAGTATTTGTAGACAATAGAGACCTTTCAAAGCATTCAAATAGTCAATTTTATTTCCAGTCAAATTCAGGTATGTGAGATTTGACATGTGATGAAATAGATTTTCTTGCAAACTTGTAATTTCATTGTTACTGAGATCCAAGTGTTTGAGGTTTGTTAGTGAAGAAAAGTAATTTCCGCTAATATTAGCGATGTTATTGCCACTCAGGCTTAAACTTTGTAGACTCTCTAAAAGAAATTGGTTAATTGATGACAATTTACAGTTTGTAAATGACAGATTTTCTAGATGAGGATAATGTTCATATTTTGCACTAAAAAACAAATCGACTCCTTCCGAGTCCGATATGGAGAGTGACTTGAGATGTAAACAATAACCCCATGCCAAAGGATGAAAGAAATTAAGTTTACTGAAGTTAATTTCCTCAAGTGCAGGGTATACAGTACACAATGATTTAGAATAATGCCAAAACAATGTAGTTAAATATTTAGCTGAAATGTGAATAGATCTAAGTGCCACATAGGTGGTAATATACAGATGTAGTTGCATATAAGTATCTGTGTAAATATCATTCAAATACACATTAGTGAGATTGGCAAATAATTGAAGGTCTACATTTGTAATGGAATTTCTTGAGGCATCCAAGGATTTCAATCCTAAGCCGATGTACTGCCCATAATGGCGTATATCTTGTATGTTATTATTGCTCAAATCCAAGTATTCTAATGAATCTACCAGCACCTCCAGTGCTTTATAAGGACATTTAGTAAGACCCAGGCCACTGAGATGCAATGACTTAAGGTGTAATAAACCTCGAAAGGCATAGTTAGAAAGATTTAGGTATGCGTACCAATGCATCATCAAATTCCCCCATGGGTTAAGTATAGTCAAATTTTGAAGGTACGGGAAAATACTAAATGCATCATCTTCAATAGATAAATGAAAATCATAAAAAATGCAACCAACTGTATATGAAATAGTCAAAAATGACACAGCTGATTCCATTGGTCTAGCCTTCACAGTTTGAAATACACTATTACTTTGTATGCCCAGGTTTAGTGTAGATAGTGAAGCTGGTAATCTTGTGATTAGTTCTGACCATTTGGTAACATTCCAATATTTAGTATTATTATTTTCTGAACTCATATTATAAGATATGCTCAACTGCTTGAGAGTAGTCATAATTTCAATACCACAAGTTACATATTCAAATTGATTGCCAGATATATCAAGTGTTGATAACATCCTGAGACCTTCTATTGCTTTACATGGAGTAGAGTATAACAAATTATCAGATATGTCTAAATAGGCTAGATGTGTAAGATTAACAAACAATATCTCTGGTAAGCTTGATAAGAAAGTGCTGGATAGATCTAAATATTTCAGACTGATGAGATTCACAAACAATGTCTCTGGTAAACTAGATATGCCAACATTGTCAGATAGATCTAAATGTTTAAGACTGGTAAGGCCTCTGAACAGATCAGCTGGTAGTGATGGAATCATACACTTCGATGCATCCAAGTGAGTCAGATTTGTCAAACCTTGAAAAACATAATCAGGGAATGAGTACTGGCGCATATCATTCCCTGATATATCAAGCTCTTGCAACTCATGCAATCCATAAAATACTGATGGTGGTAGACTAGACAAACCGCCATCAGTAATAATTAACTTCTTCAATGACGCAGTAGAGTAAAATGGACTTCCATGCAATGTAAGATGGCTTTGATGGCTTAGATCAAGATTTTCCAGTTTGCTCAGTCCTGTAAATGTAACATTAGTGATATCCAGTTCATTGTTGTGGCTCAAATCTAAACTCAGAAGTGTTGTTAGATGGATGAAGCTCATCCCATTGACAGTTCCAAGTTGATTATGGCTCAAATCTAAACACTGAAGTAAAGTTAGATGAATGAAACTTCTCCTATAGACAGTTTCAAGCTGATTATAACTCAAATCTAGACTCTTAACATTGTGGCCTTTTAGCAGTGGAATACTTGAAAGCTGTCTATTGCTACAGTCACAGTTGGTGCCATTGTATATCTTGCATGGTAATCCCTTTGGGTAGGTGAATTTACTGGATGATTCCACGATAGCGAGTACAGCAAACAGATATATCAGAGAGAACATCATGATGATCACTTTACTGTCAGTAAATGAAACAGCAGGTGAAAAGTTTATGATTGTTTAATTGTAAAATTCCTTTTCTTGTCTGGCTAGATGGATGCTAGAACGTCCTGACTATTATCTTACAGTTTCATTCAAATGAAACAACATGCAGTTGAGCAAAAATATTATGAAGTCTTTATCAACAAGAGACAATTGAAATTATGAGTGTGAAAGTTTGATTGCCACTTAAGTGCATTTGGGAAAATTTCAGACCACTCGCTATATCATGCAATACTAGCCACATGATATTGTCCTTCCTTGTTTCGTAATACTTGCTCACCTCAACTCAGGTAATACTAGTTACATGGTGTTGTCCTTATGAAATACTCACTTTGATATCAAGTTAAAGAAAATATTAAAGGGACATAAAATAATGTACCTTGCTTAAAGGTGACATACTTGTGCCTACCACTGAGAACATGAAACTAGGGGATAATATCAAAGACAGATTTCTTTGGAAGAAGGATGTCACCAAGTGTATGTCTGCAAAAAGAGGGACAATTAAGCAACATATTGTGAAAATCTGCTGACTATTTTAGACCTTTTCAGAAAAGTTTGGCATGATCGGTGAGTTAAATCAAAATGTGACAATTCTGCTGCTGAATTTAAAGGGGGTACAATGCAATTTACATCAAAAGAAGCAGCCAGGGACATACCATGTCTGTAAATTCCCACTCTCTCCTCACAAAATAAGTACAAATAACAAAATTTCAACATGTAGTAGCTCATCCTTCTTTTTTCTCTTTTTTTTTACAACGTAATCGATTAATTCCTCCTGTAAAAAGCTTATTGGGCTATGATAGCATGTTAAGCATGATTTCCTATGTGACTGCCTTGTCTGTACACAAGCAAATCTGGTCATTTATGTATTTAAGTGGTGATAATGTACATGGGTATTATTATAAATAAAAAACAAAATAAACCCGGACTAAATAGATCTTGGGTCCATGCATATGACAAATCTACAGTGTCCCTTAAATACTGCTAGTTTGGTTCTTCTCTATTGCAGAATAATAACTGATACAGCAAGTAAAGTTTTGTTGCTACACATTTGTTTTCCACAAAACTTATTTTCTATATCAAAACAACCTAACTTTCTGTCAATCATCCTGTATAAAGTTTTATTGCTATGCATTTGTTTTCCATGAAACTTATTCTCTGTTTCAAAACCAAGTTCATTTTCTGTCAATCATCCTGTTCAGGCCTATGTCAATCATGGGACTAAAAATGGAATAAATAATGCCTACACAGGATAAAAGGTGTCAAATGTCCTTCTCCGTGAATGAATGAATGAAAAAGAGATTTATATAACGCAAAAACATACAATTTCAGAGCGCCTTCCAAAGTAAAAACAGATATAACAAGGGAACAAAACTATATCAAAAAGACCTAAATTACAAACCACTAAATATCATATACTTTCTATTTCATGACTTTTGCAGAAAGAAGTCATGATTTTGATAAAGTTTCAAGAATTGAAAAGTACAATTTGGTCCTGGAACTTCGTTCAAAATAAAAGATTGTTACTTTTTTAACTCACCCTGTAGAAAGTTACTTTGAATGAAACAAAACTGATGTAGAAAACAAGAGCAATGGGCTATTCCAGTTGAATTCCATACACCCCCTATTGAAGACATGACCTTAATCTCCCACATAGGGGGGTGTAGATTTCAAATGGAGCCACCCATTCAGGTAACCCGTTTGAAATTCACACCCCCTGTGTGGAAGATTAAGGCCATGGCCTCCATATGGGGTATGGATTTCAACTGGAATAGCCCAATATGTGGGTGATACTTTTGCAGAAAATTTCGTCCTGTGTACTAAGTTCACTATTATAAATTACTTTCCTGTTACTTTCCAGACAAAAATCAGTGTTTCTAAAATAACATGTGTCCCTAAATACTAGTGTTGGTATCGACAAGGCGGCGTTGTCGACAAAATTGTCGACAAGAGCACTTTTGCAGATTGGCGACAAGAGCTTTGCATGTATGTATCGACAAAAATATCAGAAATTTTACGATCGAAATTGAAAAATTGATAGGCAGAAACTTTACTAATTTCCTTCTTTTTTACTAGCAACCCAAAAGATCTCATGCGACAAGAAAGTTATGAATCTTTTTTATCTAAATATCAAAGGATATTTAATAATATAGCATCCAAAATGGTCAAATCCAGCAAAATTGTGACCCCTTTCCATGCTTTCCCATTAACATTGATGTTGATTTGGCTTCAGCCATCTTGGTTTATTTTTAGAACGGCCGCCATGTGACGTCAGGGGGGCTTGGCTGAATAACGATCGTTGATTGGCCAAATGTCAAGGTCGTTCTTAGCGTGCCGTGTGCACACTTAGGATGACGAAATTTATTTTGTGTGTTTACTTGGTTGAGTATTTGTTTATTTATATGTTTTTTATGTGAAAAATATGCTTTATTTTCTTAGTTTCTCTCACCCCACATGCAAATAATATTTAAGCAACTATACCATGACTATAGCGTTGCCAGTATGTATCGTTTTCATAGTCCATGCAGCATGTTGACTGTATAAATGTGCACTCTGTAGGTTGCCGAATTTTGAACCTTGATCAGTCGTCGCCATTTGCTTGAATTAGGCCTGATTGTCGACAATTGTCGACGTCTGCTTTTTAATTTTTATTGATTGTCGACAATGAAAATGCTTGCCGATACCAGCACTACTAAATACACAAAAAAAGGTTAAAATCAAAGTCAAAGTCGATTCCAAGTTATTCCTAAAGTAGCACAAGTTTACTATTTGAATGTTTAACAAAAATGAGCAGGCCAAGTCATTTTTTTCAAGATTTTAGCAGAGTTTCAAAATTGTATTCTCATGAAGGATAAAGCAACCTATTATAGGCTTCTTCTTATACTAAAATCCACAAATGCTGTATATGGTGACCAACTATACCATTTTTCACCAATGTAGCAGTGATGTTATAGTGCGCATTTCATTGGGCGCAGCCTCAAATCGCTAGAGTACAATCTAAGTGCTGGTGTACACACGCACATGCTTAAAGACGTGGCATAGATGCCCGAGTGAAACAGCTGCTTGAACGTGCTGATGTCACTGCCACATCAGGGTGAAAATTAAAAATGCCTACCAATTGACTTCATGTTAGCTTCCTCAGTCGCTAGCCCTAACTATTTTAAAGAACACTTCCATCATTGTCAAACACTACTGCCGTTTGATCAGCACCAATTTTTCTGTCTCTTGTGACTACCACGACTACCCACTTACCTTAATCTATTGATATCAAAAAAGCAGGATGAGATGTCGTTCACAAGCAGCTAAAGATAAGCCTCCTTATATTATTGTGACTGCTATAGTTGATTCGGCTTTAAATTGACAAAATTTGTTTTTTACTGCACACATCAATAAAGTTCCAACTGCATCCAACTGTGTTCAAGCCATTCTATATCAATACACGATGTAATAAGTCTCTCTTATTTTGCCAATTATAAGCCAAACAAATAATAGCATGATATGAGCATAAGAATCAAGCCACTCACCTTGTGTTGCATCAATTGACAGCAGCAAAGCACCTTTCACAACAAGATGTCCTTCCTGAAGCAGCTGATGATAAGCTTCCTTGCTGGAATTCTGATATCATTGTGACTGCTATAGTTTCTTCGGCTTACAATTGGCGAAAATTATTCAGGTTTTTTTACCACATGCGTCAATAAAGTTCCAACCTACGCTCACTTTGTAAATTCACATAAACGTGTGCCAGTCATGCATTAAGCAAAGAGCAACTGTGCTCACACCATTCTATATCAATGCACGATGTAATAAGTCTGACTTGTTTTGCCAATTATAAGCCAAACAAACTAAAGTATGACATGGGCATAAGAATGTACGCACTAACCTTGTGTAGCATCAATTGACAGCAACAAAGCACCCTTCAGGATGAGATGTCCTTCCTGAAGCAGCTGATGATAAGCTTCCTTGCTGGAATTCTGATATCGTTGTCCTAGCGACAACATCTCATTGAAGACCTCTTCCAAAGCTGCTTTATGAAGGACTTGAATATTCCATGATTTGACAAGTTTTGATGCAGTGTTTCTGTTAAAAGTAAGAAAATATCCCAAAGATTTGGATTTGCAGGGGAAGTGAATTTCAAAATTGCTCATAAGGAATAGTCATTTGAAATTTTGAAAAGCAATTTAGAGTTAGGGTTAATAACAACTAGAAACAACCGGGTAAGAAACAACTAGAATCTTCTAGCTTCTTGTATACACGTCAATGTTTTCATCATTTATACAATAAATCCACATTCGACCCCTAATTTTATTTTAGGAAATAAAAGATGGCGAAATGTGGTGTATTCCAAGTGTAACAGACGGATCTCAGCCTCTTACACATATTGTAATTTCACTCCTATACCATTACATTTAGAAGAAAAGCCTTCCCTGCAAAATGGTCGTATAGTTCCAGTGTCCCAACGGTCCCTCCACTGTTGCAGGTAAATACGAGTAGGTAGGTGTGGCGAGGTGTATGTGTGTGGCTACAAATGACACTGATTGGCATCTAAAGTATGAAACTAATTCAATCTCACTCCCTGACACACCTATATGATGGGCTTGTTGGTTGTTTAGTTTTAGACAGCAGTGTCACATGGTTGACTGATACTGATACATGAGTTATATTGATCCAAGGCAATAGGCCAATCATGCATACATCTAAGTCAACTGGAGGGCTAGCCTGTTACATAATGACTCACCTATACGATGGGCTTGTTGGTTGTTTAGTTTTAGACAGCAGTGTCACATGGTTGACTGATACTGATACATGAGTTATATTGATCCAAGGCAATAGGCCAATCATGCATACATCTAAGTCAACTGGAGGGCTAGCCTGTTACATAATGACTCACCTATACGATGGGCTTGTTGGTTGTTTGGTTTTAGACAGCAGTGTCACATGGTTGACTGATACCGATACATGAGTTATATTGATCCAAGGCAATAGGCCAATCATGCATACATCTAAGTCAACTGTAGGGCTAGCCTGTTACATAATGACTCACCTATATGATGGGCTTGTTGGTTGTTTGGTTTTAGACAGCAGTGTCACATGGTTGACTGATACTGATACATGAGTTATATTGATCCAAGGCAATAGGCCAATCATGCATACATCTAAGTCAACTGTAGGGCTAGCCTGTTACATAATGACTCACCTATACGATGGGCTTGTTGGTTGTTTGGTTTTAGACAGCAGTGTCACATGGTTGACTGATACTGATACATGAGTTATATTGATCCAAGGCAATAGGCCAATCATGCATACATCTAAGTCAACTGGAGGGCTAGCCTGTTACATAATGACTCACCTATACGATGGGCTTGTTGGTTGTTTGGTTTTAGACAGCAGTGTCACATGGTTGACTGATACTGATACATGAGTTATATTGATCCAAGGCAATAGGCCAATCATGCATACATCTAAGTCAACTGTAGGGCTAGCCTGTTACATAATGACACGCCTATACGATGGGCTTGTTGGTTGTTTGGTTTTAGACAGCAGTGTCACATGGTTGACTGATACTGATACATGAGTTATATTGATCCAAGGCAATAGACCCATCATGCATACATCTAAGTCAACTGGAGGGCTAGCCTGTTACATAATGACTCACCTATATGATGGGCTTGTTGGTTGTTTGGTTTTAGACAGCAGTGTCACATGGTTGACTGATACTGATACATGAGTTATATTGATCCAAGGCAATAGGCCAATCATACATACATCCAAGTCAACTGGAGGGCTAGCCTGTTACATAATGACTCACCTATATGATGGGCTTGTTGGTTGTTTGGTTTTAGACAGCAGTGTCACATGGTTGACTGATACTGATTCATGAGTTATATTGATCCAAGGCAATAGGCCAATCATGCATACATCTAAGTCAACTGGAGGGCTAGCCTGTTACATAATGACTTACCTATACGATGGGCTTGTTGGTTGTTTGGTTTTAGACAGCAGTGTCACATGGTTGACTGATACTGATACATGAGTTATATTGATCCAAGGCAATAGACCAATCATGCATACATCTAAGTCAACTGGAGGGCTAGCCTGTTACATAATGACTCACCTATACGATGGGCTTGTTGGTTGTTTGGTTTTAGACAGCAGTGTCACATGGTTGACTGATACTGATACATGAGTTATATTGATCCAAGGCAATAGACCAATCATGCATACATCTAAGTCAACTGGAGGGCTAGCCTGTTACATAATGACTCACCTATACGATGGGCTTGTTGGTTGTTTGGTTTTAGACAGCAGTGTCACATGGTTGACTGATACTGATACATGAGTTATATTGATCCAAGGCAATAGACCAATCATGCATACATCTAAGTCAACTGGAGGGCTAGCCTGTTACATAATGTCGCGCCTTTACGATGGGCTTGTTGGTTGTTTGGTTTTAGACAGCAGTGTCACATGGTTGACTGATACCGATACATGAGTTATATTGATCCAAGGCAATAGGCCAATCATGCATACATCTAAGTCAACTGGAGGGCTAGCCTGTTACATAATGACTCACCTATACGATGGGCTTGTTGGTTGTTTAGTTTTAGACAGCAGTGTCACATGGTTGACTGATACTGATACATGAGTTATATTGATCCAAGGCAATAGGCCAATCATGCATACATCTAAGTCAACTGGAGGGCTAGCCTGTTACATAATGACTCACCTATACGATGGGCTTGTTGGTTGTTTGGTTTTAGACAGCAGTGTCACATGGTTGACTGATACCGATACATGAGTTATATTGATCCAAGGCAATAGGCCAATCATGCATACATCTAAGTCAACTGTAGGGCTAGCCTGTTACATAATGACTCACCTATATGATGGGCTTGTTGGTTGTTTGGTTTTAGACAGCAGTGTCACATGGTTGACTGATACTGATACATGAGTTATATTGATCCAAGGCAATAGGCCAATCATGCATACATCTAAGTCAACTGTAGGGCTAGCCTGTTACATAATGACTCACCTATACGATGGGCTTGTTGGTTGTTTGGTTTTAGACAGCAGTGTCACATGGTTGACTGATACTGATACATGAGTTATATTGATCCAAGGCAATAGGCCAATCATGCATACATCTAAGTCAACTGGAGGGCTAGCCTGTTACATAATGACTAACCTAAACGCGGGGCGTGTTGGTTGTTTGGTTTTAGACAGCAGTGTCACATGGTTGACTGATACTGATACATGAGTTATATTGATCCAAGGCAATAGGCCAATCATGCATACATCTAAGTCAACTGTAGGGCTAGCCTGTTACATAATGACTCACCTATACGATGGGCTTGTTGGTTGTTTGGTTTTAGACAGCAGTGTCACATGGTTGACTGATACTGATACATGAGTTATATTGATCCAAGGCAATAGACCCATCATGCATACATCTAAGTCAACTGGAGGGCTAGCCTGTTACATAATGACTCACCTATATGATGGGCTTGTTGGTTGTTTGGTTTTAGACAGCAGTGTCACATGGTTGACTGATACTGATACATGAGTTATATTGATCCAAGGCAATAGGCCAATCATACATACATCCAAGTCAACTGGAGGGCTAGCCTGTTACATAATGACTCACCTATATGATGGGCTTGTTGGTTGTTTGGTTTTAGACAGCAGTGTCACATGGTTGACTGATACTGATTCATGAGTTATATTGATCCAAGGCAATAGGCCAATCATGCATACATCTAAGTCAACTGGAGGGCTAGCCTGTTACATAATGCCTCACCTATACGATTGGGCTTGTTGGTTGTTTGGTTTTAGACAGCAGTGTCACATGGTTGACTGATACTGATACATGAGTTATATTGATCCAAGGCAATAGACCAATCATGCATACATCTAAGTCAACTGGAGGGCTAGCCTGTTACATAATGACTCACCTATACGATGGGCTTGTTGGTTGTTTGGTTTTAGACAGCAGTGTCACATGGTTGACTGATACTGATACATGAGTTATATTGATCCAAGGCAATAGACCAATCATGCATACATCTAAGTCAACTGGAGGGCTAGCCTGTTACATAATGACTCACCTATACGATGGGCTTGTTGGTTGTTTGGTTTTAGACAGCAGTGTCACATGGTTGACTGATACTGATACATGAGTTATATTGATCCAAGGCAATAGACCAATCATGCATACATCTAAGTCAACTGGAGGGCTAGCCTGTTACATAATGACTCACCTATACGATGGGCTTGTTGGTTGTTTGGTTTTAGACAGCAGTGTCACATGGTTGACTGATACTGATACATGAGTTATATTGATCCAAGGCAATAGACCAATCATGCATACATCTAAGTCAACTGGAGGGCTAGCCTGTTACATAATGACTCACCTATACGATGGGCTTGTTGGTTGTTTGGTTTTAGACAGCAGTGTCACATGGTTGACTGATACTGATACATGAGTTATATTGATCCAAGGCAATAGACCAATCATGCATACATCTAAGTCAACTGGAGGGCTAGCCTGTTACATAATGACTCACCTATACGATGGGCTTGTTGGTTGTTTGGTTTTAGACAGCAGTGTCACATGGTTGACTGATACTGATACATGAGTTATATTGATCCAAGGCAATAGGCCAATCATGCATACATCTAAGTCAACTGGAGGGCTAGCCTGTTACATAATGACTCACCTATACGATGGGCTTGTTGGTTGTTTGGTTTTAGACAGCAGTGTCACATGGTTGACTGATACTGATATGTTAGTTATATTGATCCAAGGCAATAGGCCAATCATGCATACATCTAAGTCAACTGGAGGGCTAGCCTGTTACATAATGACTCACCTATACGATGGGCTTGTTGGTTGTTTGGTTTTAGACAGCAGTGTCACATGGTTGACTGATACTGATACATGAGTTATATTGATCCAAGGCAATAGGCCAATCATGCATACATCTAAGTCAACTGGAGGGCTAGCCTGTTACATAATGACTCACCTATACGATGGGCTTGTTGGTTGTTTGGTTTTAGACAGCAGTGTCACATGGTTGACTGATACTGATACATGAGTTATATTGATCCAAGGCAATAGGCCAATCATGCATACATCTAAGTCAACTGGAGGGCTAGCCTGTTACATAATAAGAACAAATCAATGAATAACTTGAAAGTTATTTCAAGGGAGGCATTTATTGGAAGTGAATTGTCAATGAAAAAGTACAAAGGAGGGATTTACAACTATACTAATGCTACTACCATGGTGCCTCCCACGGAAATCGAGGGGAAAATGACATTTTTGTGGTAAATACATCAAAATTACACCCGTAAGTACATCATCAAGCAAGAATCTGGTGAATTTCTACCATAATTAGGCAATGAAATGGATGGAAGTTCGCGTCATAATAGGTTTTGTCCACGCAATTTAGCGATCGTCACTGACATGACTGATGCAAGTTTTAAGCTTACCCACACAAAATGGCATGGATATGTTTGCATTTTTGTCAATTTTTCATTGAAAAATTGGAAGGGGGCGTTTATTAGAGGGGGAGCGTTTATTACAAACAATACAGTATTCCAACTGTGAAAACACCTACAATATTCTCTCTAATCTAAAGCTGAATTTATACTCGATCGCCGAGCGATTGCGATTAAACGCTTTTGAAAAGCGATGGGCAATCGCCGAATTTTGCGATGCATCGCCTGTCGCTTTTGCATTTATACTTATCACGGCGATAGCGATTGCAGACAGCAATGAAAATATTCTAAATGCCACAAAATACATTCTTAAAACAGTTGCTGTTAATAATTATTGCTTTGAATTAATTCATCTCCAAAAATTAATAATCGAGAATGGTAAATTAATTAGCAAAATAATAGATCCAGATGGTTGTATATGATTGGTTGACGCATTCACGTGTCAAGCGATATCGCAGGGAAGTTGAGATTTCTTCAACTTGCAAAAGCGATGTTGTTTTTGCCTACGCGATTTGAATCGATTGATCGGCTTGACGCTCTGGAAATGTAAGTAAACATTGAGCATGCGTGAAAATCGCTTTTCTGCAAAAGCGATCAAGTATAAATTCAGCTTAATTGATGTCCCTCCTAATAAACACCCTCTCCCCATCTTTTTTCAAAGAAAAAGTAACTTTCCAATTCATCGCCATATTATAGTAGAATGTTCATATATTTAACTGCATTCTTGCATAAAAATGCACTGAGAGATCTAATTTCATAGCATTTTCTGATCAAATAAATCAAATGGGCGCCGCTATGTTGTATTTTAAACTGGAAGTCGTATTTTGCGAGTTCCGAAAGTCGTATTTTGTGAGTTTTTTCATTGAAAATTCACAAATAATTTTTATCTAATTAATTTTATCATGTTCTGGTTTGTATGAAAGGGACTCATTTATAGAATTGAGGGCATGATCGTTAAAAATACCTTGGCTCTGCCTCCAGCATAAACAAACGATCATGCCCTGAACCTCTGAATCATGATACATTTTCTTCTCACTCACCAATATGTTCTCATCATTAGAATCGAGACGTTGAAATGCTGCCGCAAATGATCTCAGTGTGTAAATCTCCAAACCATTTTGCGTCAGTGCATACAGCAGACTATGACCAGCCTTGACACTGAGGGCATCTGCTTTATACGAGTACTGCGATAGCAAACAAGGTGTTTCTAGTATATTGTAGAGGTAGCCATCGGTGGTAGTACTGATGAAGCAACACAGGCTTTGTAGTGTTTTCTGACCAGTGCCTAAGGGGTCCACGTCATCTTTCTTGATTCTATCATCCTGATCTGGAGTATACAGAAATAATGAAACAAAGATAACAAGCAAGGTGTTTCTAGTATACTGTAGAGGTAGCCATCAGTGGTACATGTAGTACTAATGAAGCAACACAGACTTTAAACTTGAGCTTTGGAGTGATTTCTGACCAGTGCCTTAGGGGGTCTACATCATCTTTCTTGATTCTATCATCAGAATCTAGAGTATAGAGATATAATGATACAAATTAGTGGGTTTTTGGTCTACTGAATTACAAAAAATGTTTGCAAAATTGTTATGATCAATGGATAGAAGCTTTGATTCATCTATTGTGTCCATTTTGAGCACTGACATATTAGAAAATGTTGCCAATCAATATTCATAAGGTAGTACAATCAAAGCCAAGTTTTCGAGAATGTTACATCTAGGTTTTGCTATTATTATGTTTTGGCATAAACAATCGATCATGTCATAAATTCTATTAATGAACCCCTAATTCTAATTGCTTTATAATCATCACCTCATACCTTTTTTGAAATTCGGCAGTAATTGCAATGAGTGGATAGGTCCCTGGTTCACATCACTGTCACTGTCTTGGCTGAATTTACGATACAATAGGTGAGTGATAGAAACTTGTAGCTGAGAACCTGCTAAACCCCCTTCACTGCAAAAACAACATATGAAAATAACATTTGGGTTATTATTGATATTTTATACCAAAGAATTCATGAAACATGCATTTAAAAATTAATAATAATAATAAATTTTGGATTTATAAAGCGCCTTTCTCCAGATCTTAGAGGACTCAAAGCGCTGTAATTTCGCTGCAATGGTGAGTCATCACAATCAGATCGCATCAACTAGGTTGCTGCCGAACGGCGCACACCTATCCGCATTTAGATTGTAACATCCACCAATTATCTGTGCAGCTCCCCAAATTCCATTGGGTGAAAGAAGTTTTGATAACCATACAACTAATCACAGATTTTTGCGATACATGAGGAAACCAGAGATCCCGGAGAAAACCTGAGAGAGCGAGCATGGAATCGGGATAAACCAAGTGCACATGAGTCCTTGGGCCGCGCCAGGGCTTGGACCCGGGACCTCAGTGGTGCAAAGCGAGGGAATTAACGCTGCACTAACTCACCCTCCCTTACCACAACTTCCCAACTTCCTTTGATCACAAAAGTGTCGCCGGCTCTAAAACATCTAGAAACACCAGACCAGAGTGAACAAGATTCCTGACAGGAGTTGAAATATGAGTGAGTATACATGCAAGTGATTTTGTTTCGGAAAAATAACCTTTTTCAATCAAATGAACTATGAATGATTCTGATGAATCTGTTTGAAGAGGCTGTTTTTAAGTTGGTACATTCAGGTGCATAGCCAGCCTCTTGTTCACCCCGAGGTTCACCCAGTGCAAGTCCTGTGCAGTGTGAAACCATCATCCCATTTATGTTCAAGTATACCTGAATATTACTGAAATAAACCCTTAAAATATATATTTTTATATTTTTGCCATCCCAGTTTTACTCTTTTTTTAATCCAGCCGGCATCCCTAACTGCTATGCCTCAGGTCTGTTAAATACCAGCGCATATATCCTTGTTTTGAAAGTGCTAAAATTAGAAATTCAACAAATTCTGATTTGGTAACATAGACTTTCTGTGGAAAGTGTTTAAACTCATCACTCAAAGATTTACATGGACACATACATTAAGATGCAATGAAGTTTGGTATACATGTATATGAAATCACACACTGGTGTCTCATCACAAGTCTTATTACTTGTCATCTCAAAAAAAAGGGGAGAAAGGCAGTTGATTTTCACATTTTTTGGGTCAGTCAATTGATTTTTTATTTAAAATCTAGATGTGCATTTTTTAAAGACACCTGCTGTGTTTTGTTGTAATGGGTCGCATACGGCTATTCCTTTTGAAATCCATACACCCCCTATCAAAGACATAACCTTAAGGGTACTACACCCCTGCCTAATTTTGTGCCTATTTTTGCATTTTTCTCACAAATTATAGCGCATTGGTGACAAGTAAGATATGTATATTATAGGCTAGGACTACAACTTCTGCACTGGAAATTTTATTTCAGCATGGACAACAGTTGTGGAGTTATAGTCAAAAATGAGGGAAAACCAATATTTTATCAATAAATCAATAACTACTTGCCTTGAGCTGTTGAATTTTCAGTGTAATAGTTGTAGTCCTTGCCCCAATAATATACATATCTTACCTGTCACCAATGCGCTATAATTTTTGAGAAAAATGCAAAAATAGGCACAAAATTGGCCAGGGGTGTAGTACCCCCTTAATCGCCCACACAGCAATTATTTCAAATGGGGTTACCTGAATATGTGACTCTAATTGATATCCACACCCCCTGTGTGGGAGATTAAGGTCATGTCTTCCATAGGGGGTGTATGTATTATAACTGGAATAGCCCATAGAGCCTATGGCAATTACCTGTACAAATACACTTCATCCCATTTCACTTGAACAGGTTGACCTTTGACCTTTTCCTTTGGTCCCAGAATTTCAGTTGGTAGCTTTGAGTCATCATGGAACAACTTCTCATGTTTCACAGACGACAGGAGAATTGATGAAGCGCTTGGTTTGCGTATTGGCCTCATGAATGTCTCTGGAATGGTGTATCCCGCTGATCCGAAGTTCCATGTTACTCCTGCGTCTTTTCCACCAGAAGTAGTTAATGTTTCATCACTACTCCCGGGATCCACCGCAGCTTGATCATCTTCTTGAGACTAAGCACTGTGTGCTCCCTATCAGCTTCAAATTCAGCAAGATTGTCGGTCTTTGATGCAGTTTTCACACCGATTTGATCATGAGTCCAGTCGCCAAACGTGAGTTTGAAGCAGTGAAGCTGATGACTGGATGCAAAGGCTACATATTGCTGAGTAAGAGCCACTTCTTTGACCGGGAAACTGACTACAATGTCTAGTAAGTGGGTGAAGTCTTTGTATTCTGTATCGGTGCCTGAAAAATTAACAAATATCAAAAAATTTAACTGGATTAGCTGAATCAGCAGTATCTCATGTGTGTCTTTCTTGAATTTGAGCCTCCCTGAGCATTCAGGTAATTTTCCTGGACAAGAGACTTGCCAGTTATTGTCTCCTAGCCAATTATTGCCTCCTCCATTCTATCGGTCAAGTGGGGAGCTGGTCCTCGCCAAGATGGTTTATGTAGGTAAATTAACCCCCTGAGCACTACCTGCCGATCTAACATTGCCTCTGATTGGTCTATTAAATGATATCTTCACTTTAATCACCAATCAGATTAGAGCTTTTGTGTGGTGAAATTATTCTAACAATGTTATGTTGCTGATTGGGCCAATTGATAATGAAAACTTCTTTTTGGCCAATTGGCAGGTAGTTCTCATGGGGTTAAGGCATGCACTGATCTCGAACTGTGTATCCCTAGAATGGTTTATGGAATGATTTGGGCTCCACTGCATGTACGCCATTCTATATCATGCATCTTACCTATTTTGAGTTGAACAAAGTGTACAAGTTTTACAAATTGACAGATACTTTAACAACTGTCAATTACCAATCCCAAGCTCCCACCATGATACCAAGTTTTACACCTACCTTTATTGTGAATAACAAACTTGAAGACAGCCAATGAATTATTCAATCCAACCACCACATTGCCAGTAAGCAGACAACAATTTAGACATTTTGGTGATGTTCTCAGACACATTTTTCAAAGTCTGTCAATATCCCAATTCTAAGCCCCCTCCATGACCCAACGTTTTACACCTACCTTATTATGAATAACAAACTTGAAGACCGCCAATGAATTACTCAATCCAACCACCACATTGCCAGTAAGCAGACAGCAATTCAGACATTTTGGTGATGTTCTCAAAGTAAAGGACACTTTGTACAAAGTCTGTCAAATGGCCAATTCCATCCCCCATCATGACATCAAGTTTTACACTTACCTTTATTGTGAATAACAAACTTGAAGACAGCCAATGAATTACTCAATCCAACCACCACATTGCCAGTAAGCAGACAACAATTTAGACATTTTGGTGATGTTCTCAGACACATTTTTCAAAGTCTGTCAATATCCCAATAGAGGCCGTCAGCCTTTCGCCATCTTGTGGGTACAAATGATCTGTGTGTTCATGCGTCGGACACTACGCGCAGGGCGCAGCTTGCCACGCCGCTGTTATCGCGTATCAACGCGGTGATTTTGCTGTTCACGCATGGAGATCGAACGATCATCACAGCGTGTACCCACAAGATGGCGGCATATGACGTCACGCTGACGGCCTCTATTCTAAGCCCCCTCCATGACCCAAAGTTTTACACCTACCTTTATTATGAATAACAAACTTGAAGACAGCCAATGAATTACTCAATCCAACCACCACATTGCCAGTAAGCAGACAGCAATTCAGACATTTTGGTGATGTTCTCAAAGTAAAGGACACTTTTTACAAAGTTTGTAAATTGCCCAATTCCATCCCCTGCCATGACACCAAGTTTTACACCTACCTTTATTGTGAATAACAAACTTGAAGACAGCCAATGAATTACTCAATCCAACCCCCACATTGCCAGTCCGCAGACAACAATTCACACATTTTGGTGATGTTCTCAAAGTAAAGGACACTTTTTACAAAGTTTGTAAATTGCCCAATTCCATCCCCTGCCATGACACCAAGTTTTACACCTACCTTTATTGTGAATA